>NW_027315087.1:0-78979 GCF_023375885.2 Dermacentor andersoni | reverse complement strand
CATGCACATGCATCTTTTGGTAGACGCGGATGAAGTTTTCTGCAAAACCACAAGATGTGCATGCAAATGGTGCTTTTTCAGAACGCGCACTTGGATGTCTACCAAACGACGTGCTAAGCATGCCGATGCTGCTCTTTTTAGCACCCGCGCACGGAATTTGTGCGAAAACGCGTTTTAAAGCATGCACATGCCATCTTTTGGTAGACGAGATTGAAGTTTTCTGCAAAACCACAAGATGTGCATGCAAATGGTGCTTTTCGCAGAACGCGCACGTGGATTTCTACCAAACAACGTGCTAAGCATGCCGATGCTGCTCTTTTTAGCACCTGCGCACGGCTTCGTGCGAAAGCGCGTTTTAAGCATGCACATGCATCTTTTGGTAGACGCGGATGAAGTTTTCTGCAAAACCACAAGATGTGCATGCAAATGGTGCTTTTGGCAGAACGCGCACGTGGATTTCTACCAAACGACGTGCTAAGCATGCCGATGCTGCTCTTTTTAGCACCCGCGCACGGATTCGTAGCGAAAACGCGTTTTAAGCATGCACATGCATCTTTTGGTAGACGCGGATGAAGTTTTCTGCAAAACCACAAGATGTGCATGCAAATGGTGCTTTTCGCAGAACGCGCACGTGGATTTCTACCAAACAACGTGCTAAGCATGCCGATGCTGCTCTTTTTAGCACCCGGGCACGGATTCGTGCGAAAACGCGTTTTAAGCATGCACATGCATCTTTTGGTAGACGCGGATGAAGTTTTCTGCAAAACCACAAGATGTGCATGCAAATGGTGCTTTTGGCAGAACGCGCACGTGGATTTCTACCAAACGACGTGCTAAGCATGCCGATGCTGCTCTTTTTAGCACCCGCGCACGGATTCGTGCGAAAACGCGTTTTTAAGCATGCACATGCATCTTTTGGTAGACGCGGATGAAGTTTTCTGCAAAACCACAAGATGTGCATGCAAATGGTGCTTTTGGCAGAACGCGCACGTGGATTTCTACCAAACGACGTGCTAAGCATGCCGATGCTGCTCTTTTTAGCACCCGCGCACGGATTTGTGCGAAAACGCGTTTTAAGCATGCACATGCATCTTTTGGTAGACGAGATTGAAGTTTTCTGCAAAACCACAAGATGTGCATGCAATGGTGCTTTTGGCAGAACGCGCACGTGGATTTCTACCAAACGACGTGCTAAGCATGCCGATGCTGCTCTTTTTAGCACCCGCGCACGGATTTGTGCGAAAACGCGTTTTAAGCATGCACATGCATCTTTGGTAGATGAGATTGAAGTTTTCTGCAAAACCACAAGATGTGCATGCAAATAGTGCTTTTCGCAGAACGCGCACGTGGATTTCTACCAAACAACGTGCTAAGCATGCCGATGCTGCTCTTTTTAGCACCCGCGCACGGCTTCGTGCGAAAACGCGTTTTTAGCATGCACATGCATCTTTTGGTAGACGCTGATGAAGTTTTCTGCAAAACCACAAGATGTGCATGCAAATGGTGCTTTTGGCAGAACGCGCACGTGGATTTCTACCAAACGACGTGCTAAGCATGCCGATGCTGCTCTTTTTAGCACCCCGCGCACGGATTCGTGCGAAAACGCGTTTTAAGCATGCACATGCATCTTTTGGTAGACGCGGATTGAAGTTTTCTGCAAAACCACAAGATGTGCATGCAAATGGTGCTTTTGGCAAGAACGCGCACTTGGATTTTCTACCAAACGACGTGCTAAGCATGCCGATGCGTGCTCTTTTTAGCACCCGCGCACGGATTCGTGCGAAAACGCGTTTTAAGCATGCACATGCATCTTTTGGTAGACGCGGATGAAGTTTTCTGCAAAACCACAAGATGTGCATGCAAATGGTGCTCTTGGCAGAACGCGCACGTGGATTTTCTACCAAACGACGTGCTAAGCATGCCGATGCTGCTCTTTTTAGCACCCGCGCACGGATTTGTGCGAAAACGCGTTTTAAGCATGCACATGCATCTTTTGGTAGACGAGATTGAAGTTTCCTGCAAAACCACAAGATGTGCATGCAAATGGTGCTTTTCGCAGAACGCGCACGTGGATTTCTACCAAACAACGTGCTAAGCATGCCGATGCTGCTCTTTTTAGCACCCGCGCACGGATTCGTGCGAAAACGCGTTTTAAGCATGCACATGCATCTTTTGGTAGACGAGATTGAAGTTTTCTGCAAAACCACAAGATGTGCATGCAAATGGTGCTTTTTGGCAGAACGCGCACGTGGATTTCTACCAAACGACGTGCTAAGCATGCCGATGCTGCTCTTTTTAGCACCCGCGCACGGATTTGTGCGAAAACGCGTTTTAAGCATGCCACATGCATCTTTTGGTAGACGAGATTGAAGTTTTCTGCAAAACCACAAGATGTGCATGCAAATGGTGCTTTTCGCAGACGCGCACGTGGATTTCTACCAAACAACGTGCTAAGCATGCCGATGCTGCTCTTTTTAGCACCCGCACACGGATTCGTGCGAAAACGCGTTTTAAGCATGCACATGCATCTTTTGGTAGACGCGGATGAAGTTTTCTGCAAAACCACTAGATGTGCATGCAAATGGTGCTTTTGGCAGAACGCGCACGTGGATTTCTACCAAACGACGTGCTAAGCATGCCGATGCTGCTCTTTTTAGCACCCGCGCACGGATTCGTGCGGAAAACGCGTTTTAAGCATGCACATGCATCTTTTGGTAGACGCGGATGAAGTTTTCTGCAAAACCACAAGATGTGCATGCAAATGGTGCTTTTGGCAGAAACGCGCACGTGGATTTCTACCAAACGACGTGCTAAGCATGCCGATGCTGCTCTTTTTAGCACCCGCGCACGGATTCGTGCGAAAACGCGTTTTAAGCATGCACATCGCATCTTTTGGTAGACGCGGATGAAGTTTTCTGCAAAACCACAAGATGTGCATGCAAATGGTGCTTTTGGCAGAACGCGCACTTGGATTTCTACCAAACGACGTGCTAAGCATGCCGATGCTGCTCTTTTTAGCACCCGCGCACGGATTCGTGCGAAAACGCGTTTTAAGCATGCACATGCATCTTTTGGTAGACGCGGATGAAGTTTTCTGCAAAACCACAAGATGTGCATGCAAATGGTGCTCTTGGCAGAACGCGCACGTGGATTTCTACCAAAACGACGTGCTAAGCATGCCGATGCTGCTCTTTTTTAGCACCCGCGCACGGATTTGTGCGAAAACGCGTTTTAAGCATGCACATGCATCTTTTTGGTAGACGAGATTGAAGTTTCCTGCAAAACACAAGATGTGCATGCAAATGGTGCTTTTCGCAGAACGCGCACGTGGATTTCTACCAAACAACGTGCTAAGCATGCCGATGCTGCTCTTTTTAGCACCCGCGCACGGATTCGTGCGAAAACGCGTTTTAAGCATGCACATGCATCTTTTGGTAGACGAGATTGAAGTTTTCTGCAAAACCACAAGATGTGCATGCAAATGGTGCTTTTGGCAGAACGCGCACGTGGATTTCTACCAAACGACGTGCTAAGCATGCCGATGCTGCTCTTTTTAGCACCCGCGCACGGATTTGTGCGAAAACGCGTTTTTAAGCATGCACATGCATCTTTTGGTAGACGAGATTGAAGTTTTCTGCAAAACCACAAGATGTGCATGCAAATGGTGCTTTTCGCAGAACGCGCACGTGGATTTCTACCAAACAACGTGCTAAGCATGCCGATGCTGCTCTTTTTAGCACCCGCACACGGATTCGTGCGAAAACGCGTTTTAAGCATGCACATGCATCTTTTGGTAGACGCGGATGAAGTTTTCTGCAAAACCACTAGATGTGCATGCAAATGGTGCTTTTGGCAGAACGCGCACGTGGATTTCTACCAAACGACGTGCTAAGCATGCCGATGCTGCTCTTTTTAGCACCCGCGCACGGATTCGTGCGAAAACGCGTTTTAAGCATGCACATGCATCTTTTGGTAGACGCGGATGAAGTTTTCTGCAAAACCACAAGATGTGCCTGCAAATGGTGCTTTTGGCAGAACGCGCACGTGGATTTCTACCAAACGACGTGCTAAGCATGGCCGATGCTGCTCTTTTTAGACACCCGATCACGGATTTGTGCGAAAACGCGTTTTAAGCATGCACATGCATCTTTTGGTAGACGAGATTGAAGTTTTCTGCAAAACCACAAGATGTGCATGCAAATGGTGCTTTTGGCAGAACGCGCACGTGGATTTCTACAAAACGACGTGCTAAGCATGCCGATGCTGCTCTTTTTAGCACCCGCGCACGGATTTGTGCGAAAACGCGTTTTAAGCATGCACATGCATCTTTATGGTAGATGAGATTGAAGTTTTCTGCAAAACCACAAGATGTGCATGCAAATGGTGCTTTTCGCAGAACGCGCACGTGGATTTCTACCAAACAACGTGCTAAGCATGCCGATGCTGCTCTTTTTAGCACCCGCGCACGGCTTCGTGCGAAAACGCGTTTTTAGCATGCACATGCATCTTTTGGTAGACGCTGATGAAGTTTTCTGCAAAACCACAAGATGTGCATGCAAATGGTGCTTTTGGCAGAACGCGCACGTGGATTTCTACCAAACGACGTGCTAAGCATGCGATGCTGCTCTTTTTAGCACCCGCGCACGGATTCGTGCGAAAACGCGTTTTAAGCATGCACATGCATCTTTTGGTAGACGCGGATGAAGTTTTTCTGCAAAACCACAAGATGTGCATGCAAATGGTGCTTTTGGCAGAACGCGCACTTGGATTTCTACCAAACGACGTGCTAAGCATGCCGATGCTGCTCTTTTTAGCACCCGCGCACGGATTTGTGCGAAAACGCGTTTTAAGCATGCACATGCATCTTTTGGTAGACGAGATTGAAGTTTTTCTGCAAAACCACAAGATGTGATGCAAATGGTGCTTTTCGGCAGAAACGGCGCACGTGGATTTCTACCAAACGACGTGCTAAGCATGCCGATGCTGCTCTTTTTAGCACCCGGCAAGGATTTGTGCGAAAACGCGTTTTAAGCATGCACATGCATCTTTTGGTTGACGAGATTGAAGTTTTCTGCAAAACCACAAGATGTGCATGCAAATGGTGCTTTTCGCAGAACGCGCACGTGGATTTCTACCAAACGACGTGCTAAGCATGCCGATGCTGCTCTTTTTAGCACCCGGGCACGATTCGTGCGAAAACGCGTTTTAAGCATGCACATGCATCTTTTGGTAGACGCGGATGAAGTTTTCTGCAAAACCACAAGATGTGCATGCAAATGGTGCTTTTTGGCAGAACGCGCACGTGGATTTCTACCAAACGACGTGCTAAGCATGCCGATGCTGCTCTTTTTAGCACCCGGGCACGGATTCGTGCGAAAACGCGTTTTAAGCATGCACATGCATCTTTTGGTAGACGCGGATGAAGTTTTCTGCAAAACCACAAGATGTGCATGCAAATGGTGCTTTTGGCAGAACGCGCACGTGGATTTCTACCAAACTACGTGCTAAGCATGCCGATGCTGCTCTTTTTAGCACCCGCGCACGGATTTGTTCGAAAACGCGTTTTAAGCATGCACATGCATCTTTTGGTTGACGAGGATTGAAGTTTTCTGCAAAACCACAAGATGTGCATGCAAAATGGTGCTTTTGGCAGAACGCGCACGTGGATTTCTACCAAACGACGTGCTAAGCATGCCGATGCTGCTCTTTTTAGCACCCGCGCACGCATTTGTGCGAAAACGCGTTTAAGCAAGCACATGCATCTTTTGGTAGACGCGGATGAAGTTTTCTGCAAAACCACAAGATGTGCATGCAAATGGTGCTTTTGGCAGAACGCGCACGTGGATTTCTACCAAACGACGTGCTAAGCATGCCGATGCTGCTCTTTTTAGCACCCGCGCACGGATTTGTGCGAAAACGCGTTTTAAGCATGCACATGCATCTTTTGGTAGACGCGGATGAAGTTTTCTGCAAACCACAAGATGTGCATGCAAATGGTGCTTTTTGCAGAACGCGCACGTGGATTTCTACCAAACGACGTGCTAAGCATGCCGATGCTGCTCTTTTTAGCACCCGCGCACGCATTTGTGCGAAAACGCGTTTTAAGCATGCACATGCATCTTTTGGTAGACGCGGATGAAGTTTTCTGCAAAACCACAAGATGTGCAATGCAAATGGTGCTTTTTGCAGAACGCGCACGTGGATTTCTACCAAACGACGTGCTAAGCATGCCGATGCTGCTCTTTTTAGCACCCGCGCACGGATTTGTGCGAAAACGCGTTTTAAGCATGCACATGCATCTTTTGGTAGACGCGGATGAAGTTTTCTGCAAAACCACAAGATGTGCATGCAAATGGATGCTTTTTGCAGAACGCGCACGTGGATTTCTACCAAACGACGTGCTAAGCATGCCGATGCTGCTCTTTTTAGCACACGCGCACGGATTTGTGCGAAAAACGCGTTTTAAGCATGCACATTGCATCTTTTGGTAGACGCGGATGAAGTTTTCTGCAAAACCACAAAATGTGCATGCAAATGGTGCTTTTGGCAGACGCGCACGTGGATTTCTACCAAACGACGTGCTAAGCATGCCGATGCTGCTCTTTTTAGCACCCGCGCAACGGATTTGTGCGAAAACACGTTTTAAGCATGCACATGCATCTTTTGGTAGACGCGGATGAAGTTTTCTGCAAAACCACAAGATGTGCATGCAAATGGTGCTTTTTGGCAGAACGCGCACGTGGATTTCTACCAAACGACGTGCTAAGCATGCCGATGCTGCTCTTTTTAGCACCCGCGCACGCATTTGTGCGGAAAACGCGTTTTTAAGCATGCACATGCATCTTTTGGTAGACGCGGATGAAGTTTTCTGCAAAACCACAAGATGTGCATGCAAAATGGTGCTTTTGGCAGAACGCGCACGTGGATTTCTACCAAACGACGTGCTAAGCATGCCGATGCTGCTCTTTTTAGCACCCGCGCATGCATTTGTGCGGAAAACGCGTTTTAAGCATGCACATGCATCTTTTGGTAGACGCGGATGAAGTTTTTCTGCAAAACCACAAGATGTGCATGCAAATGGTGCTTTTAGCAGAACGCGCACGTGGATTTCTACCAAACGACGTGCTAAGCATGCCGATGCTGCTCTTTTTAGCACCCGCGCACGCATTTGTGCGAAAACGCGTTGTAAGCATTTCATGCATCTTTTGGTAGACGCGGATGAAGTTTTCTGCAAAACCACAAGATGTGCATGCAAATGGTGCTTTTTGCAGAACGCGCACGTGGATTTCTACCAAACGACGTGCTAAGCATGCCGATGCTGCTCTTTTTAGCAACCGCGCACGGATTTGTGCGAAAACGCGTTTTCAGCATGGCACATGCATCTTTTGGTAGACGCGGAGGAGTTTTCTGCAAAACCACAAGATGTGCATGCAAATGGTGCTTTTGGCAGAACGCGCACGTGGGATTTCTACCAAACGACGTGCTAAGCATGCCGATGCTGCTCTTTTTAGCACCACGCGCACGGATTTCTGCGAAAACGCGTTTTAAGCATGCACATGCATTTTTGGTAGACGCGGATGAAGTTTTCTGCAAAACCACAAGATGTGCATACAAAAGGTGCTTTCGGCAGAACGCGCACGTGGATTTCTACCAAACGACGTGCTAAGCATGCCGATGCTGCTCTTTTTAGCACCCGCGCACGCATTTGTGCGAAACGCGTTTTAAGCAAGCACATGCATCTTTTGGTAGACGCGGATGAAGTTTTCTGCAAAACCACAAGATGTGCATGCAAATGGTGCTTTTGGCAGAACGCGCACGTGGTATTTCTACCAAACGACGTGCCTAAGCATGCCGATGCTGCTCTTTTTAGCACCCGCGCACGGATTTGTGCGAAAACGCGTTTTTAAGCATGCACATGCATCTTTTGGTAGACGCGGATGAAGTTTTCTGCAAAACCACATGATGTGCATGCAAATGGTGCTTTTGGCAGAACCGCGCACGTGGATTTCTACCAAACGACGTGCTAAGCATGCCGATGCTGCTCTTTTTAGCACCCGCGCACGCATTTGTGCGAAAACGCGTTTTAAGCATGCACATGCATCTTTTGGTAGACGCGGATGTTTTCTGCAAAACCACAAGATGTGCATGCAAATGGTGCTTTTGGCAGAACGCGCACGTGGATTTCTACCAAACGACGTGCTAAGCATGTCGATGCTGCTATTTTTAGCACCCGCGCACGCATTTGTGCGGAAAACGCGTTTTAAGCATGCACATGCATCTTTTGGTAGACGCGGATGAAGTTTTCTGCAAAACCACAAGATGTGCATGCAAATGGTGCTTTTTGCAGAACGCGCACGTGGATTTCTACAAACGACGTGCTAAGCATGCCGATGCTCCTCTTTTTAGCACCCGCGCACGCATTTGTGCGAAAACGCGTTTTAAGCATTTCATGCATCTTTTGGTAGACGCGGATGAAGTTTTCTGCAAAACCACAAGATGTGCATGCAAATGGTGCTTTTTGCAGAACGCGCACGTGGATTTCTACCAAACTACGTGCTAAGCATGCCGATGCTGCTCTTTTTAGCACCCGCGCACGGATTTGTGCGAAAACGCGTGTTTCAGACATGCACATGCATCTTTTGGTAGACGCGGATGAAGTTTTCTGCAAAACCACAAGATGTGCATGCAAATGGTGCTTTTTTGCAGAACGCGCACGTGGATTTCTACCAAACGACGTGCTAAGCATGCCGATGCTGCTCTTTTTAGCACCCGCGCACGGATTTGTGCGAAAACGCGTTTAAGCATGCACATGCATCTTTTGAGTAGACGCGGATGAAGTTTTCTGCAAAACCACAAGATGTGGCATGCAAATGGTGCTTTTGGCAGAACGCAGCACGTGGATTTCTACCAAACGACGTGCTAAGCATGCCGATGCTGCTCTTTTTAGCACCCGCGCACGCATTTTTGCGAAAACGCCGTTTTAAGGCATGCACATGCATCTTTTGGTAGACGCGGATGAAGTTTTCTGCAAAACCACAAGATGTGCATGCAAATGGTGCTTTTTGCAGAACGCGCAGTGGATTTCTACCAAACGACGTGCTAAGCATGCCGATGCTGCTCTTTTTAGCACCCGCGCACGGATTTGTGCGAAAACGCGTTTTAAAACATGCACATGCATCTTTTGGTAGACGCGGATGAAGTTTTCTGCAAAACCACTAGATGTGCATGCAAATGGTGCTTTTGGCAGAACGCGCACGTGGATTTCTACCAAACGACGTGCTAAGCATGCCGATGCTGCTCTTTTTAGCACCCGCGCACGCATTTTTGCGAAAACGCGTTTTAAGCAGCACATGCATCTTTTGGTAGACGCGGATGAAGTTTTCTGCAAAACCACAAGATGTGCATGCAAATGGTGCTTTTGGCAGAACGCGCACGTGGATTTCTACCAAACGACCGTGCTAAGCATGGCCCGATGCTGCTCTTTTAGCACCCGCGCACGGATTTGTGCGAAAACGCGTTTTAAGCATGCACATGCATCTTTTGGTAGACGCGGATGAAGTTTTCTGCAAATGTGCATGCAAATGGTGCTTTTGGCAGAACGCGCACGTGGATTTCTACCAAACGACGTGCTAAGCATGCCGATGCTGCTCTTTTAAGCACCCGCGCACGCATTTTTGCGAAAACGCGTTTTAAGCATGCACATGCATCTTTTGGTAGACGCGGATGAAGTTTTCTGCAAAACCACAAGATGTGCATGCAAATGGTGCTTTTTGCAGAACGCGCAGTGGATTTCTACCAAACGACGTGCTAAGCATGCCGATGCTGCTCTTTTTAGCACCCGCGCACGCATTTGTGCGAAAACGCGTTTTAAACATGCACATGCATCTTTTGGTAGACGCGGATGAAGTTTTCTGCAAAACCACAAGATGTGCATGCAAATGGTGCTTTTGGCAGAACGCGCACGTGGATTTCTACCAAACGACGTGCTAAGCATGCCGATGCTGCTCTTTTTAGCACCCGCGCACGCATTTGTGCGAAAACCCGTTTTAAGCATGCACATGCATCTTTTGGTAGACGCGGATGAAGTTTTCTGCAAAACCACAAGATGTGCATGCAAATGGTGCTTTTTGCAGAACGCGCACGTGGATTTCTACCAAACGACGTGCTAAGCATGCCGATGCTGCTCTTTTTAGCACCCGCGCACGGATTTGTGCGAAAACGCGTTTTAAGCATGCACATGCATCTTTTGGTAGACGCGGATGAAGTTTTCTGCAAAACCACAAGATGTGCATGCAAATGGTGCTTTTGGCAGAACGCGCACGTGGATTTCTACCAAACGACGTGCTAAGCATGCCGATGCTGCTCTTTTTAGCACCCGCACACGGATTTGTGCGAAAACGCGTTTTAAGCATGCACATGCATCTTTTGGTAGACGCGGATGAAGTTTTCTGCAAAACCACAAGATGTGCATGCAAATGGTGCTTTTGGCAGAACGCGCACGTGGATTTCTACCAAACGACGTGCTAAGCATGCCGATGCTGCTCTTTTTAGCACCCGCGCACGGATTTGTGCGAAAACGCGTTTTAAGCATGCACATGCATCTTTTGGTAGACGCGGATGAAGTTTTCTGAAAAACCACAAGATGTGCATGCAAATGGTGCTTTTGGCAGAACGCGCACGTGGATTTCTACCAAACGACGTGCTAAGCATGCCGATGCTGCTCTTTTTAGCACCCGCGCACGCATTTGTGCGAAAACGCGTTTTAAGCAGCACATGCATCTTTTGGTAGACGCGGATGAAGTTTTCTACAAAACCACAAGATGTGCATGCAAATGGTGCTTTTTGCAGAACGCGCACGTGGATTTCTACCAAACGACGTGCTAAGCATGCCGATGCTGCTCTTTTTAGCACACGCGCACGGATTTGTGCGAAAACGCGTTTTAAGCATGCACATGCATCTTTTGGTAGACGCGGATGAAGTTTTCTGCAAAACCACAAGATGTGCATGCAAATGGTGCTTTTGGCAGAACGCGCACGTGGATTTCTACCAAACGACGTGCTAAGCATGCCGATGCTGCTCTTTTTAGCACCCGCGCACGGATTTGTGCGAAAACGCGTTTTAAGCATGCACATGCATCTTTTGGTAGACGCGGATGAAGTTTTCTGCAAAACCACAAGATGTGCATGCAAATGGGGCTTTTGGCAGAACGCGCACGTGGATTTCTACCAAACGACGTGCTAAGCATGCCGATGCTGCTCTTTTTAGCACCCGCGCACGCATTTGTGCGAAAACGCGTTTTAAGCATGCACATGCATCTTTTGGTAGACGCGGATGAAGTTTTCTGCAAAACCACAAGATGTGCATGCAAATGGTGCTTTTGGCAGAACGCGCACGTGGATTTCTACCAAACGACGTGCTAAGCATGCCGATGCTGCTCTTTTTAGCACCCGCGCATGCATTTGTGCGAAAACGCGTTTTAAGCATGCACATGCATCTTTTGGTAGACGCGGATGAAGTTTTCTGCAAAACCACAAGATGTGCATGCAAATGGTGCTTTTAGCAGAACGCGCACGTGGATTTCTACCAAACGACGTGCTAAGCATGCCGATGCTGCTCTTTTTAGCACCCGCGCACGCATTTGTGCGAAAACGCGTTTTAAGCATTTCATGCATCTTTTGGTAGACGCGGATGAAGTTTTCTGCAAAACCACAAGATGTGCATGCAAATGGTACTTTTTGCAGAACGCGGACGTGGATTTCTACCAAACGACGTGCTAAGCATGCCGATGCTGCTCTTTTTAGCCACCCGCGCACGGATTTGTGCGAAAACGCGTTTTCAGCATGCACATGCATCTTTTGGTAGACGCGGATGAAGTTTTCTGCAAAACCACAAGATGTGCATGCAAATGGTGCTTTTGGCAGAACGCGCACGTGGATTTCTACCAAACGACGTGCTAAGCATGCCGATGCTGCTCTTTTTAGCACCCGCGCACGGATTTCTGCGAAAACGCGTTTTAAGCATGCACATGCATTTTTGGTAGACGCGGATGAAGTTTTCTGCAAAACCACAAGATGTGCATACAAATGGTGCTTTTGGCAGAACGCGCACGTGGATTTCTACCAAACGACGTGCTAAGCATGCCGATGCTGCTCTTTTTAGCACCCGCGCACGCATTTGTGCGAAAACGCGTTTTAAGCAGCACATGCATCTTTTGGTAGACGCGGATGAAGTTTTCTACAAAACCACAAGATGTGCATGCAAATGGTGCTTTTTGCAGAACGCGCACGTGGATTTCTACCAAACGACGTGCTAAGCATGCCGATGCTGCTCTTTTTAGCACCCGCGCACGCATTTGTGCGAAAACGCGTTTTAAGCATGCACATGCATCTTTTGGTAGACGCGGATGAAGTTTTCTGCAAAACCACAAGATGTGCATGCAAATGGTGCTTTTGGCAGAACGCGCACGTGGATTTCTACCAAACGACGTGCTAAGCATGCCGATGCTGCTCTTTTTAGCACCCGCGCATGCATTTGTGCGAAAACGCGTTTTAAGCATGCACATGCATCTTTTGGTAGACGCGGATGAAGTTTTCTGCAAAACCACAAGATGTGCATGCAAATGGTGCTTTTAGCAGAACGCGCACGTGGATTTCTACCAAACGACGTGCTAAGCATGCCGATGCTGCTCTTTTTAGCACCCGCGCACGCATTTGTGCGAAAACGCGTTTTAAGCATTTCATGCATCTTTTGGTAGACGCGGATGAAGTTTTCTGCAAAACCACAAGATGTGCATGCAAATGGTGCTTTTTGCAGAACGCGGACGTGGATTTCTACCAAACGACGTGCTAAGCATGCCGATGCTGCTCTTTTTAGCACCCGCGCACGGATTTGTGCGAAAACGCGTTTTCAGCATGCACATGCATCTTTTGGTAGACGCGGATGAAGTTTTCTGCAAAACCACAAGATGTGCATGCAAATGGTGCTTTTGGCAGAACGCGCACGTGGATTTCTACCAAACGACGTGCTAAGCATGCCGATGCTGCTCTTTTTAGCACCCGCGCACGGATTTCTTCGAAAACGCGTTTTAAGCATGCACATGCATTTTTGGTAGACGCGGATGAAGTTTTCTGCAAAACCACAAGATGTGCATACAAATGGTGCTTTTGGCAGAACGCGCACGTGGATTTCTACCAAACGACGTGCTAAGCATGCCGATGCTGCTCTTTTTAGCACCCGCGCACGCATTTGTGCGAAAACGCGTTTTAAGCAAGCACATGCATCTTTTGGTAGACGCGGATGAAGTTTTCTGCAAAACCACAAGATGTGCATGCAAATGGTGCTTTTGGCAGAACGCGCACGTGGATTTCTACCAAACGACGTGCTAAGCATGCCGATGCTGCTCTTTTTAGCACCCGCGCACGGATTTGTGCGAAAACGCGTTTTAAGCATGCACATGCATCTTTTGGTAGACGCGGATGAAGTTTTCTGCAAAACCACAAGATGTGCATGCAAATGGTGCTTTTTGCAGAACGCGCACGTGGATTTCTACCAAACGACGTGCTAAGCATGCCGATGCTGCTCTTTTTAGCACCCGCGCACGCATTTGTGCGAAAACGCGTTTTAAGCATGCACATGCATCTTTTGGTAGACGCGGATGAAGTTTTCTGCAAAACCACAAGATGTGCAATGCAAATGGTGCTTTTTGCAGAACGCGCACGTGGATTTCTACCAAACGACGTGCTAAGCATGCCGATGCTGCTCTTTTTAGCACCCGCGCACGGATTTGTGCGAAAACGCGTTTTAAGCATGCACATGCATCTTTTGGTAGACGCGGATGAAGTTTTCTGCAAAACCACAAGATGTGCATGCAAATGGTGCTTTTTGCAGAACGCGCACGTGGATTTCTACCAAACGACGTGCTAAGCATGCCGATGCTGCTCTTTTTAGCACACGCGCACGGATTTGTGCGAAAACGCGTTTTAAGCATGCACATGCATCTTTTGGTAGACGCGGATGAAGTTTTCTGCAAAACCACAAAATGTGCATGCAAATGGTGCTTTTGGCAGAACGCGCACGTGGATTTCTACCAAACGACGTGCTAAGCATGCCGATGCTGCTCTTTTTAGCACCCGCGCACGGATTTGTGCGAAAACACGTTTTAAGCATGCACATGCATCTTTTGGTAGACGCGGATGAAGTTTTCTGCAAAACCACAAGATGTGCATGCAAATGGTGCTTTTGGCAGAACGCGCACGTGGATTTCTACCAAACGACGTGCTAAGCATGCCGATGCTGCTCTTTTTAGCACCCGCGCACGCATTTGTGCGAAAACGCGTTTTAAGCATGCACATGCATCTTTTGGTAGACGCGGATGAAGTTTTCTGCAAAACCACAAGATGTGCATGCAAATGGTGCTTTTGGCAGAACGCGCACGTGGATTTCTACCAAACGACGTGCTAAGCATGCCGATGCTGCTCTTTTTAGCACCCGCGCATGCATTTGTGCGAAAACGCGGTTTTAAGCATGCACATGCATCTTTTGGTAGACGCGGATGAAGTTTTCTGCAAAACCACAAGATGTGCATGCAAATGGTGCTTTTAGCAGAACGCGCACGTGGATTTCTACCAAACGACGTGCTAAGCATGCCGATGCTGCTCTTTTTAGCACCCGCGCACGCATTTGTGCGAAAACGCGTTTTAAGCATTTCATGCATCTTTTGGTAGACGCGGATGAAGTTTTCTGCAAAACCACAAGATGTGCATGCAAATGGTGCTTTTTGCAGAACGCGCACGTGGATTTCTACCAAACGACGTGCTAAGCATGCCGATGCTGCTCTTTTTAGCACCCGCGCACGGATTTGTGCGAAAACGCGTTTTCAGCATGCACATGCATCTTTTGGTAGACGCGGATGAAGTTTTCTGCAAAAACCACAAGATGTGCATGCAAATGGTGCTTTTGGCAGAACGCGCACGTGGATTTCTACCAAACGACGTGCTAAGCATGCCGATGCTGCTCTTTTTAGCACCCGCGCACGGATTTCTGCGAAAACGCGTTTTAAGCATGCACATGCATTTTTGGTAGACGCGGATGAAGTTTTCTGCAAAACCACAAGATGTGCATACAAATGGTGCTTTTGGCAGAACGCGCACGTGGATTTCTACCAAACGACGTGCTAAGCATGCCGATGCTGCTCTTTTTAGCACCCGCGCACGCATTTGTGCGAAAACGCGTTTTAAGCAAGCACATGCATCTTTTGGTAGACGCGGATGAAGTTTTCTGCAAAACCACAAGATGTGCATGCAAATGGTGCTTTTGGCAGAACGCGCACGTGGATTTCTACCAAACGACGTGCTAAGCATGCCGATGCTGCTCTTTTTAGCACCCGCGCACGGATTTGTGCGAAAACGCGTTTTAAGCATGCACATGCATCTTTTGGTAGACGCGGATGAAGTTTTCTGCAAAACCACATGATGTGCATGCAAATGGTGCTTTTGGCAGAACGCGCACGTGGATTTCTACCAAACGACGTGCTAAGCATGCCGATGCTGCTCTTTTTAGCACCCGCGCACGCATTTGTGCGAAAACGCGTTTTAAGCATGCACATGCATCTTTTGGTAGACGCGGATGTTTTCTGCAAAACCACAAGATGTGCATGCAAATGGTGCTTTTGGCAGAACGCGCACGTGGATTTCTACCAAACGACGTGCTAAGCATGTCGATGCTGCTATTTTTAGCACCCGCGCACGCATTTGTGCGAAAACGCGTTTTAAGCATGCACATGCATCTTTTGGTAGACGCGGATGAAGTTTTCTGCAAAACCACAAGATGTGCATGCAAATGGTGCTTTTTGCAGAACGCGCACGTGGATTTCTACCAAACGACGTGCTAAGCATGCCGATGCTCCTCTTTTTAGCACCCGCGCACGCATTTGTGCGAAAACGCGTTTTAAGCATTTCATGCATCTTTTGGTAGACGCGGATGAAGTTTTCTGCAAAACCACAAGATGTGCATGCAAATGGTGCTCTTTGCAGAACGCGCACGTGGATTTCTACCAAACTACGTGCTAAGCATGCCGATGCTGCTCTTTTTAGCACCCGCGCACGGATTTGTGCGAAAACGCGTTTTCAGCATGCACATGCATCTTTTGGTAGACGCGGATGAAGTTTTCTGCAAAACCACAAGATGTGCATGCAAATGGTGCTTTTTGCAGAACGCGCACGTGGATTTCTACCAAACGACGTGCTAAGCATGCCGATGCTGCTCTTTTTAGCACCCGCGCACGGATTTGTGCGAAAACGCGTTTTAAGCATGCACATGCATCTTTTGGTAGACGCGGATGAAGTTTTCTGCAAAACCACAAGATGTGCATGCAAATGGTGCTTTTGGCAGAACGCGCACGTGGATTTCTACCAAACGACGTGCTAAGCATGCCGATGCTGCTCTTTTTAGCACCCGCGCACGCATTTTTGCGAAAACGCGTTTTAAGCATGCACATGCATCTTTTGGTAGACGCGGATGAAGTTTTCTGCAAAACCACAAGATGTGCATGCAAATGGTGCTTTTTGCAGAACGCGCAGTGGATTTCTACCAAACGACGTGCTAAGCATGCCGATGCTGCTCTTTTTAGCACCCGCGCACGGATTTGTGCGAAAACGCGTTTTAAACATGCACATGCATCTTTTGGTAGACGCGGATGAAGTTTTCTGCAAAACCACAAGATGTGCATGCAAATGGTGCTTTTGGCAGAACGCGCACGTGGATTTCTACCAAACGACGTGCTAAGCATGCCGATGCTGCTCTTTTTAGCACCCGCGCACGCATTTTTGCGAAAACGCGTTTTAAGCAAGCACATGCATCTTTTGGTAGACGCGGATGAAGTTTTCTGCAAAACCACAAGATGTGCATGCAAATGGTGCTTTTGGCAGAACGCGCACGTGGATTTCTACCAAACGACGTGCTAAGCATGCCGATGCTGCTCTTTTTAGCACCCGCGCACGGATTTGTGCGAAAACGCGTTTTAAGCATGCACATGCATCTTTTGGTAGACGCGGATGAAGTTTTCTGCAAAACCACAAGATGTGCATGCAAATGGTGCTTTTGGCAGAACGCGCACGTGGATTTCTACCAAACGACGTGCTAAGCATGCCGATGCTGCTCTTTTTAGCACCCGCGCACGCATTTTTGCGAAAACGCGTTTTAAGCATGCACATGCATCTTTTGGTAGACGCGGATGAAGTTTTCTGCAAAACCACAAGATGTGCATGCAAATGGTGCTTTTTGCAGAACGCGCAGTGGATTTCTACCAAACGACGTGCTAAGCATGCCGATGCTGCTCTTTTTAGCACCCGCGCACGGATTTGTGCGAAAACGCGTTTTAAACATGCACATGCATCTTTTGGTAGACGCGGATGAAGTTTTCTGCAAAACCACAAGATGTGCATGCAAATGGTGCTTTTGGCAGAACGCGCACGTGGATTTCTACCAAACGACGTGCTAAGCATGCCGATGCTGCTCTTTTTAGCACCCGCGCACGCATTTGTGCGAAAACCCGTTTTAAGCATGCACATGCATCTTTTGGTAGACGCGGATGAAGTTTTCTGCAAAACCACAAGATGTGCATGCAAATGGTGCTTTTTGCAGAACGCGCACGTGGATTTCTACCAAACGACGTGCTAAGCATGCCGATGCTGCTCTTTTTAGCACCCGCGCACGGATTTGTGCGAAAACGCGTTTTAAGCATGCACATGCATCTTTTGGTAGACGCGGATGAAGTTTTCTGCAAAACCACAAGATGTGCATGCAAATGGTGCTTTTGGCAGAACGCGCACGTGGATTTCTACCAAACGACGTGCTAAGCATGCCGATGCTGCTCTTTTTAGCACCCGCACACGGATTTGTGCGAAAACGCGTTTTAAGCATGCACATGCATCTTTTGGTAGACGCGGATGAAGTTTTCTGCAAAACCACAAGATGTGCATGCAAATGGTGCTTTTGGCAGAACGCGCACGTGGATTTCTACCAAACGACGTGCTAAGCATGCCGATGCTGCTCTTTTTAGCACCCGCGCACGGATTTGTGCGAAAACGCGTTTTAAGCATGCACATGCATCTTTTGGTAGACGCGGATGAAGTTTTCTGCAAAACCACAAGATGTGCATGCAAATGGTGCTTTTGGCAGAACGCGCACGTGGATTTCTACCAAACGACGTGCTAAGCATGCCGATGCTGCTCTTTTTAGCACCCGCGCACGCATTTGTGCGAAAACGCGTTTTAAGCAGCACATGCATCTTTTGGTAGACGCGGATGAAGTTTTCTACAAAACCACAAGATGTGCATGCAAATGGTGCTTTTTGCAGAACGCGCACGTGGATTTCTACCAAACGACGTGCTAAGCATGCCGATGCTGCTCTTTTTAGCACACGCGCACGGATTTGTGCGAAAACGCGTTTTAAGCATGCACATGCATCTTTTGGTAGACGCGGATGAAGTTTTCTGCAAAACCACAAGATGTGCATGCAAATGGTGCTTTTGGCAGAACGCGCACGTGGATTTCTACCAAACGACGTGCTAAGCATGCCGATGCTGCTCTTTTTAGCACCCGCGCACGGATTTGTGCGAAAACGCGTTTTAAGCATGCACATGCATCTTTTGGTAGACGCGGATGAAGTTTTCTGCAAAACCACAAGATGTGCATGCAAATGGGGCTTTTGGCAGAACGCGCACGTGGATTTCTACCAAACGACGTGCTAAGCATGCCGATGCTGCTCTTTTTAGCACCCGCGCACGCATTTGTGCGAAAACGCGTTTTAAGCATGCACATGCATCTTTTGGTAGACGCGGATGAAGTTTTCTGCAAAACCACAAGATGTGCATGCAAATGGTGCTTTTGGCAGAACGCGCACGTGGATTTCTACCAAACGACGTGCTAAGCATGCCGATGCTGCTCTTTTTAGCACCCGCGCATGCATTTGTGCGAAAACGCGTTTTAAGCATGCACATGCATCTTTTGGTAGACGCGGATGAAGTTTTCTGCAAAACCACAAGATGTGCATGCAAATGGTGCTTTTAGCAGAACGCGCACGTGGATTTCTACCAAACGACGTGCTAAGCATGCCGATGCTGCTCTTTTTAGCACCCGCGCACGCATTTGTGCGAAAACGCGTTTTAAGCATTTCATGCATCTTTTGGTAGACGCGGATGAAGTTTTCTGCAAAACCACAAGATGTGCATGCAAATGGTACTTTTTGCAGAACGCGGACGTGGATTTCTACCAAACGACGTGCTAAGCATGCCGATGCTGCTCTTTTTAGCACCCGCGCACGGATTTGTGCGAAAACGCGTTTTCAGCATGCACATGCATCTTTTGGTAGACGCGGATGAAGTTTTCTGCAAAACCACAAGATGTGCATGCAAATGGTGCTTTTGGCAGAACGCGCACGTGGATTTCTACCAAACGACGTGCTAAGCATGCCGATGCTGCTCTTTTTAGCACCCGCGCACGGATTTCTGCGAAAACGCGTTTTAAGCATGCACATGCATTTTTGGTAGACGCGGATGAAGTTTTCTGCAAAACCACAAGATGTGCATACAAATGGTGCTTTTGGCAGAACGCGCACGTGGATTTCTACCAAACGACGTGCTAAGCATGCCGATGCTGCTCTTTTTAGCACCCGCGCACGCATTTGTGCGAAAACGCGTTTTAAGCAGCACATGCATCTTTTGGTAGACGCGGATGAAGTTTTCTACAAAACCACAAGATGTGCATGCAAATGGTGCTTTTTGCAGAACGCGCACGTGGATTTCTACCAAACGACGTGCTAAGCATGCCGATGCTGCTCTTTTTAGCACACGCGCACGGATTTGTGCGAAAACGCGTTTTAAGCATGCACATGCATCTTTTGGTAGACGCGGATGAAGTTTTCTGCAAAACCACAAGATGTGCATGCAAATGGTGCTTTTGGCAGAACGCGCACGTGGATTTCTACCAAACGACGTGCTAAGCATGCCGATGCTGCTCTTTTTAGCACCCGCGCACGGATTTGTGCGAAAACGCGTTTTAAGCATGCACATGCATCTTTTGGTAGACGCGGATGAAGTTTTCTGCAAAACCACAAGATGTGCATGCAAATGGTGCTTTTGGCAGAACGCGCACGTGGATTTCTACCAAACGACGTGCTAAGCATGCCTATGCTGCTCTTTTTAGCACCCGCGCACGCATTTGTGCGAAAACGCGTTTTAAGCATGCACATGCATCTTTTGGTAGACGCGGATGAAGTTTTCTGCAAAACCACAAGATGTGCATGCAAATGGTGCTTTTGGCAGAACGCGCACGTGGATTTCTACCAAACGACGTGCTAAGCATGCCGATGCTGCTCTTTTTAGCACCCGCGCATGCATTTGTGCGAAAACGCGTTTTAAGCATGCACATGCATCTTTTGGTAGACGCGGATGAAGTTTTCTGCAAAACCACAAGATGTGCATGCAAATGGTGCTTTTAGCAGAACGCGCACGTGGATTTCTACCAAACGACGTGCTAAGCATGCCGATGCTGCTCTTTTTAGCACCCGCGCACGCATTTGTGCGAAAACGCGTTTTAAGCATTTCATGCATCTTTTGGTAGACGCGGATGAAGTTTTCTGCAAAACCACAAGATGTGCATGCAAATGGTGCTTTTTGCAGAACGCGGACGTGGATTTCTACCAAACGACGTGCTAAGCATGCCGATGCTGCTCTTTTTAGCACCCGCGCACGGATTTGTGCGAAAACGCGTTTTCAGCATGCACATGCATCTTTTGGTAGACGCGGATGAAGTTTTCTGCAAAACCACAAGATGTGCATGCAAATGGTGCTTTTGGCAGAACGCGCACGTGGATTTCTACCAAACGACGTGCTAAGCATGCCGATGCTGCTCTTTTTAGCACCCGCGCACGGATTTCTGCGAAAACGCGTTTTAAGCATGCACATGCATTTTTGGTAGACGCGGATGAAGTTTTCTGCAAAACCACAAGATGTGCATACAAATGGTGCTTTTGGCAGAACGCGCACGTGGATTTCTACCAAACGACGTGCTAAGCATGCCGATGCTGCTCTTTTTAGCACCCGCGCACGCATTTGTGCGAAAACGCGTTTTAAGCAAGCACATGCATCTTTTGGTAGACGCGGATGAAGTTTTCTGCAAAACCACAAGATGTGCATGCAAATGGTGCTTTTGGCAGAACGCGCACGTGGATTTCTACCAAACGACGTGCTAAGCATGCCGATGCTGCTCTTTTTAGCACCCGCGCACGGATTTGTGCGAAAACGCGTTTTAAGCATGCACATGCATCTTTTGGTAGACGCGGATGAAGTTTTCTGCAAAACCACAAGATGTGCATGCAAATGGTGCTTTTGGCAGAACGCGCACGTGGATTTCTACCAAACGACGTGCTAAGCATGCCGATGCTGCTCTTTTTAGCACCCGCGCACGGATTTGTGCGAAAACGCGTTTTAAGCATGCACATGCATCTTTTGGTAGACGCGGATGAAGTTTTCTGCAAAACCACAAGATGTGCATGCAAATGGTGCTTTTTGCAGAACGCGCACGTGGATTTCTACCAAACGACGTGCTAAGCATGCCGATGCTGCTCTTTTTAGCACACGCGCACGGATTTGTGCGAAAACGCGTTTTAAGCATGCACATGCATCTTTTGGTAGACGCGGATGAAGTTTTCTGCAAAACCACAAGATGTGCATGCAAATGGTGCTTTTGGCAGAACGTGCACGTGGATTTCTACCAAACGACGTGCTAAGCATGCCGATGCTGCTCTTTTTAGCACCCGCGCACGGATTTGTGCGAAAACGCGTTTTAAGCATGCACATGCATCTTTTGGTAGACGCGGATGAAGTTTTCTGCGAAACCACAAGATGTGCATGCAAATGGTGCTTTTGGCAGAACGCGCACGTGGATTTCTACCAAACGACGTGCTAAGCATGCCGATGCTGCTCTTTTTAGCACCCGCGCACGCATTTGTGCGAAAACGCGTTTTAAGCATGCACATGCATCTTTTGGTAGACGCGGATGAAGTTTTCTGCAAAACCACAAGATGTGCATGCAAATGGTGCTTTTGGCAGAACGCGCACGTGGATTTCTACCAAACGACGTGCTAAGCATGCCGATGCTGCTCTTTTTAGCACCCGCGCATGCATTTGTGCGAAAACGCGTTTTAAACATGCACATGCATCTTTTGGTAGACGCGGATGAAGTTTTCTGCAAAACCACAAGATGTGCATGCAAATGGTGCTTTTTGCAGAACGCGCACGTGGATTTCTACCAAACGACGTGCTAAGCATGCCGATGCTGCTCTTTTTAGCACCCGCGCACGGATTTGTGCGAAAACGCGTTTTCAGCATGCACATGCATCTTTTGGTAGACGCGGATGAAGTTTTCTGCAAAACCACAAGATGTGCATGCAAATGGTGCTTTTGGCAGAACGCGCACGTGGATTTCTACCAAACGACGTGCTAAGCATGCCGATGCTGCTCTTTTTAGCACCCGCGCACGGATTTCTGCGAAAACGCGTTTTAAGCATGCACATGCATTTTTGGTAGACGCGGATGAAGTTTTCTGCAAAACCACAAGATGTGCATACAAATGGTGCTTTTGGCAGAACGCGCACGTGGATTTCTACCAAACGACGTGCTAAGCATGCCGATGCTGCTCTTTTTAGCACCCGCGCACGCATTTGTGCGAAAACGCGTTTTAAGCAAGCACATGCATCTTTTGGTAGACGCGGATGAAGTTTTCTGCAAAACCACAAGATGTGCATGCAAATGGTGCTTTTGGCAGAACGCGCACGTGGATTTCTACCAAACGACGTGCTAAGCATGCCGATGCTGCTCTTTTTAGCACCCGCGCACGCATTTGTGCGAAAACGCGTTTTAAGCATGCACATGCATCTTTTGGTAGACGCGGATGTTTTCTGCAAAACCACAAGATGTGCATGCAAATGGTGCTTTTGGCAGAACGCGCACGTGGATTTCTACCAAACGACGTGCTAAGCATGCCGATGCTGCTATTTTTAGCACCCGCGCACGCATTTGTGCGAAAACGCGTTTTAAGCATGCACATGCATCTTTTGGTAGACGCGGATGAAGTTTTCTGCAAAACCACAAGATGTGCATGCAAATGGTGCTTTTTGCAGAACGCGCACGTGGATTTCTACCAAACGACGTGCTAAGCATGCCGATGCTGCTCTTTTTAGCACCCGCGCACGCATTTGTGCGAAAACGCGTTTTAAGCATGCACATGCATCTTTTGGTAGACGCGGATGAAGTTTTCTGCAAAACCACAAGATGTGCAATGCAAATGGTGCTTTTTGCAGAACGCGCACGTGGATTTCTACCAAACGACGTGCTAAGCATGCCGATGCTGCTCTTTTTAGCACCCGCGCACGCATTTGTGCGAAAACGCGTTTTAAGCATGCACATGCATCTTTTGGTAGACGCGGATGAAGTTTTCTGCAAAACCACAAGATGTGCATGCAAATGGTGCTTTTTGCAGAACGCGCACGTGGATTTCTACCAAACGACGTGCTAAGCATGCCGATGCTGCTCTTTTTAGCACCCGCGCACGGATTTGTGCGAAAACGCGTTTTAAGCATGCACATGCATCTTTTGGTAGACGCGGATGAAGTTTTCTGCAAAACCACAAGATGTGCATGCAAATGGTGCTTTTGGCAGAACGCGCACGTGGATTTCTACCAAACGACGTGCTAAGCATGCCGATGCTGCTCTTTTTAGCACCCGCACACGGATTTGTGCGAAAACGCGTTTTAAGCATGCACATGCATCTTTTGGTAGACGCGGATGAAGTTTTCTGCAAAACCACAAGATGTGCATGCAAATGGTGCTTTTGGAAGAACGCGCACGTGGATTTCTACCAAACGACGTGCTAAGCATGCCGATGCTGCTCTTTTTAGCACCCGCGCACGGATTTGTGCGAAAACGCGTTTTAAGCATGCACATGCATCTTTTGGTAGACGCGGATGAAGTTTTCTGCAAAACCACAAGATGTGCATGCAAATGGTGCTTTTGGCAGAACGCGCACGTGGATTTCTACCAAACGACGTGCTAAGCATGCCGATGCTGCTCTTTTTAGCACCCGCGCACGCATTTGTGCGAAAACGCGTTTTAAACAGCACATGCATCTTTTGGTAGACGCGGATGAAGTTTTCTACAAAACCACAAGATGTGCATGCAAATGGTTCTTTTTGCAGAACGCGCACGTGGATTTCTACCAAACGACGTGCTAAGCATGCCGATGCTGCTCTTTTTAGCACACGCGCACGGATTTGTGCGAAAACGCGTTTTAAGCATGCACATGCATCTTTTGGTAGACGCGGATGAAGTTTTCTGCAAAACCACAAGATGTGCATGCAAATGGTGCTTTTGGCAGAACGCGCACGTGGATTTCTACCAAACGACGTGCTAAGCATGCCGATGCTGCTCTTTTTAGCACCCGCGCACGGATTTGTGCGAAAACGCGTTTTAAGCATGGACATGCATCTTTTGGTAGACGCGGATGAAGTTTTCTGCAAAACCACAAGATGTGCATGCAAATGGTGCTTTTGGCAGAACGCGCACGTGGATTTCTACCAAACGACGTGCTAAGCATGCCGATGCTGCTCTTTTTAGCACCCGCGCACGCATTTGTGCGAAAACGCGTTTTAAGCATGCACATGCATCTTTTGGTAGACGCGGATGAAGTTTTCTGCAAAACCACAAGATGTGCATGCAAATGGTGCTTTTGGCAGAACGCGCACGTGGATTTCTACCAAACGACGTGCTAAGCATGCCGATGCTGCTCTTTTTAGCACCCGCGCATGCATTTGTGCGAAAACGCGTTTTAAGCATGCACATGCATCTTTTGGTAGACGCGGATGAAGTTTTCTGCAAAACCACAAGATGTGCATGCAAATGGTGCTTTTTGCAGAACGCGCACGTGGATTTCTACCAAACGACGTGCTAAACATGCCGATGCTGCTCTTTTTAGCACCCGCGCACGCATTTGTGCGAAAACGCGTTTTAAGCATTTCATGCATCTTTTGGTAGACGCGGATGAAGTTTTCTGCAAAACCACAAGATGTGCATGCAAATGGTGCTTTTTGCAGAACGCGCACGTGGATTTCTACCAAACGACGTGCTAAGCATGCCGATGCTGCTCTTTTTAGCACCCGCGCACGGATTTGTGCGAAAACGCGTTTTCAGCATGCACATGCATCTTTTGGTAGACGCGGATGAAGTTTTCTGCAAAACCACAAGATGTGCATGCAAATGGTGCTTTTGGCAGAACGCGCACGTGGATTTCTACCAAACGACGTGCTAAGCATGCCGATGCTGCTCTTTTTAGCACCCGCGCACGGATTTGTGCGAAAACGCGTTTTAAGCATGCACATGCATCTTTTGGTAGACGCGGATGAAGTTTTCTGCAAAACCACAAGATGTGCATGCAAATGGTGCTTTTGGCAGAACGCGCACGTGGATTTCTACCAAACGACGTGCTAAGCATGCCGATGCTGCTCTTTTTAGCACCCACGCACGCATTTGTGCGAAAACGCGTTTTAAGCATGCACATGCATCTTTTGGTAGACGCGGATGAAGTTTTCTGCAAAACCACAAGATGTGCATGCAAATGGTGCTTTTGGCAGAACGCGCACGTGGATTTCTACCAAACGACGTGCTAAGCATGCCGATGCTGCTCTTTTTAGCACCCGCGCATGCATTTGTGCGAAAACGCGTTTTAAGCATGCACATGCATCTTTTGGTAGACGCGGATGAAGTTTTCTGCAAAACCACAAGATGTGCATGCAAATGGTGCTTTTAGCAGAACGCGCACGTGGATTTCTACCATACCAAACGACGTGCTAAGCATGCCGATGCTGCTCTTTTTAGCACCCGCGCACGCATTTGTGCGAAAACGCGTTTTAAGCATTTCATGCATCTTTTGGTAGACGCGGATGAAGTTTTCTGCAAAACCACAAGATGTGCATGCAAATGGTGCTTTTTGCAGAACGCGCACGTGGATTTCTACCAAACGACGTGCTAAGCATGCCGATGCTGCTCTTTTTAGCACCCGCGCACGGATTTGTGCGAAAACGCGTTTTAAGCATGCACATGCATCTTTTGGTAGACGCGGATGAAGTTTTCTGCAAAACCACAAGATGTGCATGTAAATGGTGCTTTTGGCAGAACGCGCACGTGGATTTCTACCAAACGACGTGCTAAGCATGCCGATGCTGCTCTTTTTAGCACCCGCACACGGATTTGTGCGAAAACGCGTTTTAAGCATGCACATGCATCTTTTGGTAGACGCGGATGAAGTTTTCTGCAAAACCACAAGATGTGCATGCAAATGGTGCTTTTGGCAGAACGCGCACGTGGATTTCTACCAAACGACGTGCTAAGCATGCCGATGCTGCTCTTTTTAGCACCCGCGCACGGATTTGTGCGAAAACGCGTTTTAAGCATGCACATGCATCTTTTGGTAGACGCGGATGAAGTTTTCTGCAAAACCACAAGATGTGCATACAAATGGTGCTTTTGGCAGAACGCGCACGTGGATTTCTACCAAACGACCTGCTAAGCATGCCGATGCTGCTCTTTTTAGCACCCGCGCACGCATTTGTGCGAAAACGCGTTTTAAGCAGCACATGTATCTTTTGGTAGACGCGGATGAAGTTTTCTACAAAACCACAAGATGTGCATGCAAATGGTGCTTTTTGCATAACGCGCACGTGGATTTCTACCAAACGACGTGCTAAGCATGCCGATGCTGCTCTTTTTAGCACACGCGCACGGATTTGTGCGAAAACGCGTTTTAAGCATGCACATGCATCTTTTGGTAGACGCGGATGAAGTTTTCTGCAAAACCACAAGATGTGCATGCAAATGGTGCTTTTGGCAGAACGCGCACGTGGATTTCTACCAAACGACGTGCTAAGCATGCCGATGCTGCTCTTTTTAGCACCCGCGCACGGATTTGTGCGAAAACGCGTTTTAAGCATGCACATGCATCTTTTGGTAGACGCGGATGAAGTTTTCTGCAAAACCACAAGATGTGCATGCAAATGGTGCTTTTGGCAGAACGCGCACGTGGATTTCTACCAAACGACGTGCTAAGCATGCCGATGCTGCTCTTTTTAGCACCCGCGCACGCATTTGTGCGAAAACGCGTTTTAAGCATGCACATGCATCTTTTGGTAGACGCGGATGAAGTTTTCTGCAAAACCACAAGATGTGCATGCAAATGGTGCTTTTGGCAGAACGCGCACGTGGATTTCTACCAAACGACGTGCTAAGCATGCCGATGCTGCTCTTTTTAGCACCCGCGCACGGATTTGTGCGAAAACGCGTTTTAAGCATGCACATGCATTTTTGGTAGACGCGGATGAAGTTTTCTGCAAAACCACAAGATGTGCATACAAATGGGGCTTTTGGCAGAACGCGCACGTGGATTTCTACCAAACGACGTGCTAAGCATGCCGATGCTGCTCTTTTTAGCACCCGCGCACGCATTTGTGCGAAAACGCGTTTTAAGCAAGCACATGCATCTTTTGGTAGACGCGGATGAAGTTTTCTGCAAAACCACAAGATGTGCATGCAAATGGTGCTTTTGGCAGAACGCGCACGTGGATTTCTACCAAACGACGTGCTAAGCATGCCGATGCTGCTCTTTTTAGCACCCGCGCACGCATTTGTGCGAAAACGCGTTTTAAGCATGCACATGCATCTTTTGGTAGACGCGGATGAAGTTTTCTGCAAAACCACAAGATGTGCATGCAAATGGTGCTTTTTGCAGAACGCGCAGTGGATTTCTACCAAACGACGTGCTAAGCATGCCGATGCTGCTCTTTTTAGCACCCGCGCACGGATTTGTGCGAAAACGCGTTTTAAACATGCACATGCATCTTTTGGTAGACGCGGATGAAGTTTTCTGCAAAACCACAAGATGTGCATGCAAATGGTGCTTTTGGCAGAACGCGCACGTGGATTTCTACCAAACGACGTGCTAAGCATGCCGATGCTGCTCTTTTTAGCACCCGCGCACGCATTTGTGCGAAAACCCGTTTTAAGCATGCACATGCATCTTTTGGTAGACGCGGATGAAGTTTTCTGCAAAACCACAAGATGTGCATGCAAATGGTGCTTTTTGCAGAACGCGCACGTGGATTTCTACCAAACGACGTGCTAAGCATGCCGATGCTGCTCTTTTTAGCACCCGCGCACGGATTTGTGCGAAAACGCGTTTTAAGCATGCACATGCATCTTTTGGTAGACGCGGATGAAGTTTTCTGCAAAACCACAAGATGTGCATGCAAATGGTGCTTTTGGCAGAACGCGCACGTGGATTTCTACCAAACGACGTGCTAAGCATGCCGATGCTGCTCTTTTTAGCACCCGCACACGGATTTGTGCGAAAACGCGTTTTAAGCATGCACATGCATCTTTTGGTAGACGCGGATGAAGTTTTCTGCAAAACCACAAGATGTGCATGCAAATGGTGCTTTTGGCAGAACGCGCACGTGGATTTCTACCAAACGACGTGCTAAGCATGCCGATGCTGCTCTTTTTAGCACCCGCGCACGGATTTGTGCGAAAACGCGTTTTAAGCATGCACATGCATCTTTTGGTAGACGCGGATGAAGTTTTCTGCAAAACCACAAGATGTGCATGCAAATGGTGCTTTTGGCAGAACGCGCACGTGGATTTCTACCAAACGACGTGCTAAGCATGCCGATGCTGCTCTTTTTAGCACCCGCGCACGCATTTGTGCGAAAACGCGTTTTAAGCAGCACATGCATCTTTTGGTAGACGCGGATGAAGTTTTCTACAAAACCACAAGATGTGCATGCAAATGGTGCTTTTTGCAGAACGCGCACGTGGATTTCTACCAAACGACGTGCTAAGCATGCCGATGCTGCTCTTTTTAGCACCCGCGCATGCATTTGTGCGAAAACGCGTTTTAAGCATGCACATGCATCTTTTGGTAGACGCGGATGAAATTTTCTGCAAAACCACAAGATGTGCATGCAAATGGTGCTTTTTGCAGAACGCGCACGTGGATTTCTACCAAACGACGTGCTAAGCATGCCGATGCTGCTCTTTTTAGCACCCGCGCACGGATTTGTGCGAAAACGCGTTTTAAGCATGCACATGCATCTTTTGGTAGACGCGGATGAAGTTTTCTGCAAAACCACAAGATGTGCATGCAAATGGTGCTTTTGGCAGAACGCGCACGTGGATTTCTACCAAACGACGTGCTAAGCATGTCGATGCTGCTCTTTTTAGCACCCGCACACGGATTTGTGCGAAAACGCGTTTTAAGCATGCACATGCATCTTTTGGTAGACGCGGATGAAGTTTTCTGCAAAACCACAAGATGTGCATGCAAATGGTGCTTTTGGCAGAACGCGCACGTGGATTTCTACCAAACGACGTGCTAAGCATGCCGATGCTGCTCTTTTTAGCACCCGCGCACGGATTTGTGCGAAAACGCGTTTTAAGCATGCACATGCATCTTTTGGTAGACGCGGATGAAGTTTTCTGCAAAACCACAAGATGTGCATGCAAATGGTGCTTTTGGCAGAACGCGCACGTGGATTTCTACCAAACGACGTGCTAAGCATGCCGATGCTGCTCTTTTTAGCACCCGCACACGCATTTGTGCGAAAACGCGTTTTAAGCAGCACATGCATCTTTTGGTAGACGCGGATGAAGTTTTCTACAAAACCACAAGATGTGCATGCAAATGGTGCTTTTTGCAGAACGCGCACGTGGATTTCTACCAAACGACGTGCTAAGCATGCCGATGCTGCTCTTTTTAGCACACGCGCACGGATTTGTGCGAAAACGCGTTTTAAGCATGCACATGCATCTTTTGGTAGACGCGGATGAAGTTTTCTGCAAAACCACAAGATGTGCATGCAAATGGTGCTTTTGGCAGAACGCGCACGTGGATTTCTACCAAACGACGTGCTAAGCATGCCGATGCTGCTCTTTTTAGCACCCGCGCATGGATTTGTGCGAAAACGCGTTTTAAGCATGCACATGCATCTTTTGGTAGACGCGGATGAAGTTTTCTGCAAAACCACAAGATGTGCATGCAAATGGTGCTTTTGGCAGAACGCGCACGTGGATTTCTACCAAACGACGTGCTAAGCATGCCGATGCTGCTCTTTTTAGCACCCGCGCACGCATTTGTGCGAAAACGCGTTTTAAGCATGCACATGCATCTTTTGGTAGACGCGGATGAAGTTTTCTGCAAAACCACAAGATGTGCATGCAAATGGTGCTTTTGGCAGAACGCGCACGTGGATTTCTACCAAACGACGTGCTAAGCATGCCGATGCTGCTCTTTTTAGCACCCGCGCATGCATTTGTGCGAAAACGCGTTTTAAGCATGCACATGCATCTTTTGGTAGACGCGGATGAAGTTTTCTGCAAAACCACAAGATGTGCATGCAAATGGTGCTTTTTGCAGAACGCGCACGTGGATTTCTACCAAACGACGTGCTAAGCATGCCGATGCTGCTCTTTTTAGCACCCGCGCACGGATTTGTGCGAAAACGCGTTTTAAGCATGCACATGCATCTTTTGGTAGACGCGGATGAAGTTTTCTGCAAAACCACAAGATGTGCATGCAAATGGTGCTTTTGGCAGAACGCGCACGTGGATTTCTACCAAACGACGTGCTAAGCATGTCGATGCTGCTCTTTTTAGCACCCGCACACGGATTTGTGCGAAAACGCGTTTTAAGCATGCACATGCATCTTTTGGTAGACGCGGATGAAGTTTTCTGCAAAACCACAAGATGTGCATGCAAATGGTGCTTTTTGCAGAACGCGCACGTGGATTTCTACCAAACGACGTGCTAAGCATGCCGATGCTGCTCTTTTTAGCACCCGCCCACGGATTTGTGCGAAAACGCGTTTTAAGCATGCACATGCATCTTTTGGTAGACGCGGATGAAGTTTTCTGCAAAACCACAAGATGTGCATGCAAATGGTGCTTTTGGCAGAACGCGCACGTGGATTTCTACCAAACGACGTGCTAAGCATGCCGATGCTGCTCTTTTTAGCACCCGCGCACGCATTTGTGCGGAAACGCGTTTTAAGCAGCACATGCATCTTTTGGTAGACGCGGATGAAGTTTTCTACAAAACCACAAGATGTGCATGCAAATGGTGCTTTTTGCAGAACGCGCACGTGGATTTCTACCAAACGACGTGCTAAGCATGCCGATGCTGCTCTTTTTAGCACACGCGCACGGATTTGTGCGAAAACGCGTTTTAAGCATGCACATGCATCTTTTGGTAGACGCGGATGAAGTTTTCTGCAAAACCACAAGATGTGCATGCAAATGGTGCTTTTGGCAGAACGCGCACGTGGATTTCTACCAAACGACGTGCTAAGCATGCCGATGCTGCTCTTTTTAGCACCCGCGCATGGATTTGTGCGAAAACGCGTTTTAAGCATGCACATGCATCTTTTGGTAGACGCGGATGAAGTTTTCTGCAAAACCACAAGATGTGCATGCAAATGGTGCTTTTGGCAGAACGCGCACGTGGATTTCTACCAAACGACGTGCTAAGCATGCCGATGCTGCTCTTTTTAGCACCCGCGCACGCATTTGTGCGAAAACGCGTTTTAAGCATGCACATGCATCTTTTGGTAGACGCGGATGAAGTTTTCTGCAAAACCACAAGATGTGCATGCAAATGGTGCTTTTGGCAGAACGCGCACGTGGATTTCTACCAAACGACGTGCTAAGCATGCCGATGCTGCTCTTTTTAGCACCCGCGCATGCATTTGTGCGAAAACGCGTTTTAAGCATGCACATGCATCTTTTGGTAGACGCGGATGAAGTTTTCTGCAAAACCACAAGATGTGCATGCAAATGGTGCTTTTTGCAGAACGCGCACGTGGATTTCTACCAAACGACGTGCTAAGCATGCCGATGCTGCTCTTTTTAGCACCCGCGCACGCATTTGTGCGAAAACGCGTTTTAAGCATTTCATGCATCTTTTGGTAGACGCGGGTGAAGTTTTCTGCAAAACCACAAGATGTGCATGCAAATGGTGCTTTTTGCAGAACGCGCACGTGGATTTCTACCAAACGACGTGCTAAGCATGCCGATGCTGCTCTTTTTAGCACCCGCGCACGGATTTGTGCGAAAACGCGTTTTCAGCATGCACATGCATCTTTTGGTAGACGCGGATGAAGTTTTCTGCAAAACCACAAGATGTGCATGCAAATGGTGCTTTTGGCAGAACGCGCACGTGGATTTCTACCAAACGACGTGCTAAGCATGCCGATGCTGCTCTTTTTAGCACCCGCGCACGGATTTGTGCGAAAACGCGTTTTAAGCATGCACATGCATTTTTGGTAGACGCGGATGAAGTTTTCTGCAAAACCACAAGATGTGCATACAAATGGTGCTTTTGGCAGAACGCGCACGTGGATTTCTACCAAACGACGTGCTAAGCATGCCGATGCTGCTCTTTTTAGCACCCGCGCACGCATTTGTGCGAAAACGCGTTTTAAGCAAGCACATGCATCTTTTGGTAGACGCGGATGAAGTTTTCTGCAAAACCACAAGATGTGCATGCAAATGGTGCTTTTGGCAGAACGCGCACGTGGATTTCTACCAAACGACGTGCTAAGCATGCCGATGCTGCTCTTTTTAGCACCCGCGCACGGATTTGTGCGAAAACGCGTTTTAGGCATGCACATGCATCTTTTGGTAGACGCGGATGAAGTTTTCTGCAAAACCACAAGATGTGCATGCAAATGGTGCTTTTGGCAGAACGCGCACGTGGATTTCTACCAAACGACGTGCTAAGCATGCCGATGCTGCTCTTTTTAGCACCCGCGCACGCATTTGTGCGAAAACGCGTTTTAAACATGCACATGCATCTTTTGGTAGACGCGGATGAAGTTTTCTGCAAAACCACAAGATGTGCATGCAAATGGTGCTTTTGGCAGAACGCGCACGTGGATTTCTACCAAACGACGTGCTAAGCATGCCGATGCTGCTCTTTTTAGCACCCGCGCACGCATTTGTGCGAAAACGCGTTTTAAGCATGCACATGCATCTTTTGGTAGACGCGGATGAAGTTTTCTGCAAAACCACAAGATGTGCATGCAAATGGTGCTTTTTGCAGAACGCGCAGTGGATTTCTACCAAACGACGTGCTAAGCATGCCGATGCTGCTCTTTTTAGCACCCGCGCACGGATTTGTGCGAAAACGCGTTTTAAACATGCACATGCATCTTTTGGTAGACGCGGATGAAGTTTTCTGCAAAACCACAAGATGTGCATGCAAATGGTGCTTTTGGCAGAACGCGCACGTGGATTTCTACCAAACGACGTGCTAAGCATGCCGATGCTGCTCTTTTTAGCACCCGCGCACGCATTTGTGCGAAAACCCGTTTTAAGCATGCACATGCATCTTTTGGTAGACGCGGATGAAGTTTTCTGCAAAACCACAAGATGTGCATGCAAATGGTGCTTTTTGCAGAACGCGCACGTGGATTTCTACCAAACGACGTGCTAAGCATGCCGATGCTGCTCTTTTTAGCACCCGCGCACGGATTTGTGCGAAAACGCGTTTTAAGCATGCACATGCATCTTTTGGTAGACGCGGATGAAGTTTTCTGCAAAACCACAAGATGTGCATGCAAATGGTGCTTTTGGCAGAACGCGCACGTGGATTTCTACCAAACGACGTGCTAAGCATGCCGATGCTGCTCTTTTTAGCACCCGCACACGGATTTGTGCGAAAACGCGTTTTAAGCATGCACATGCATCTTTTGGTAGACGCGGATGAAGTTTTCTGCAAAACCACAAGATGTGCATGCAAATGGTGCTTTTGGCAGAACGCGCACGTGGATTTCTACCAAACGACGTGCTAAGCATGCCGATGCTGCTCTTTTTAGCACCCGCGCACGGATTTGTGCGAAAACGCGTTTTAAGCATGCACATGCATCTTTTGGTAGACGCGGATGAAGTTTTCTGCAAAACCACAAGATGTGCATGCAAATGGTGCTTTTGGCAGAACGCGCACGTGGATTTCTACCAAACGACGTGCTAAGCATGCCGATGCTGCTCTTTTTAGCACCCGCGCACGCATTTGTGCGAAAACGCGTTTTAAGCAGCACATGCATCTTTTGGTAGACGCGGATGAAGTTTTCTACAAAACCACAAGATGTGCATGCAAATGGTGCTTTTTGCAGAACGCGCACGTGGATTTCTACCAAACGACGTGCTAAGCATGCCGATGCTGCTCTTTTTAGCACCCGCGCATGCATTTGTGCGAAAACGCGTTTTAAGCATGCACATGCATCTTTTGGTAGACGCGGATGAAATTTTCTGCAAAACCACAAGATGTGCATGCAAATGGTGCTTTTTGCAGAACGCGCACGTGGATTTCTACCAAACGACGTGCTAAGCATGCCGATGCTGCTCTTTTTAGCACCCGCGCACGGATTTGTGCGAAAACGCGTTTTAAGCATGCACATGCATCTTTTGGTAGACGCGGATGAAGTTTTCTGCAAAACCACAAGATGTGCATGCAAATGGTGCTTTTGGCAGAACGCGCACGTGGATTTCTACCAAACGACGTGCTAAGCATGTCGATGCTGCTCTTTTTAGCACCCGCACACGGATTTGTGCGAAAACGCGTTTTAAGCATGCACATGCATCTTTTGGTAGACGCGGATGAAGTTTTCTGCAAAACCACAAGATGTGCATGCAAATGGTGCTTTTGGCAGAACGCGCACGTGGATTTCTACCAAACGACGTGCTAAGCATGCCGATGCTGCTCTTTTTAGCACCCGCGCACGGATTTGTGCGAAAACGCGTTTTAAGCATGCACATGCATCTTTTGGTAGACGCGGATGAAGTTTTCTGCAAAACCACAAGATGTGCATGCAAATGGTGCTTTTGGCAGAACGCGCACGTGGATTTCTACCAAACGACGTGCTAAGCATGCCGATGCTGCTCTTTTTAGCACCCGCGCACGCATTTGTGCGAAAACGCGTTTTAAGCAGCACATGCATCTTTTGGTAGACGCGGATGAAGTTTTCTACAAAACCACAAGATGTGCATGCAAATGGTGCTTTTTGCAGAACGCGCACGTGGATTTCTACCAAACGACGTGCTAAGCATGCCGATGCTGCTCTTTTTAGCACACGCGCACGGATTTGTGCGAAAACGCGTTTTAAGCATGCACATGCATCTTTTGGTAGACGCGGATGAAGTTTTCTGCAAAACCACAAGATGTGCATGCAAATGGTGCTTTTGGCAGAACGCGCACGTGGATTTCTACCAAACGACGTGCTAAGCATGCCGATGCTGCTCTTTTTAGCACCCGCGCATGGATTTGTGCGAAAACGCGTTTTAAGCATGCACATGCATCTTTTGGTAGACGCGGATGAAGTTTTCTGCAAAACCACAAGATGTGCATGCAAATGGTGCTTTTGGCAGAACGCGCACGTGGATTTCTACCAAACGACGTGCTAAGCATGCCGATGCTGCTCTTTTTAGCACCCGCGCACGCATTTGTGCGAAAACGCGTTTTAAGCATGCACATGCATCTTTTGGTAGACGCGGATGAAGTTTTCTGCAAAACCACAAGATGTGCATGCAAATGGTGCTTTTGGCAGAACGCGCACGTGGATTTCTACCAAACGACGTGCTAAGCATGCCGATGCTGCTCTTTTTAGCACCCGCGCATGCATTTGTGCGAAAACGCGTTTTAAGCATGCACATGCATCTTTTGGTAGACGCGGATGAAGTTTTCTGCAAAAACCACAAGATGTGCATGCAAATGGTGCTTTTTGCAGAACGCGCACGTGGATTTCTGACCAAACGACGTGCTAAGCATGCCGATGCTGCTCTTTTTAGCACCCGCGCACGGATTTGTGCGAAACAACGCGTTTTAAGCATGCACATGCATCTTTTGGTAGACGCGGATGAAGTTTTCTGCAAAACCACAAGATGTGCATGCAAATGGTGCTTTTGGCAGAACGCGCACGTGGATTTCTACCAAACGACGTGCTAAGCATGTCGATTGCTGCTCTTTTTAGCACCCGCACACGGATTTGTGCGAAAACGCGTTTTAAGCATGCACATGCATCTTTTGGTAGACGCGGATGAAGTTTTCTCTGCAAAACCACAAGATGTGCATGCAAATGGTGCTTTTTGCAGAACGCGCACGTGGATTTCTACCAAACGACGTGCTAAGCATGCCGATGCTGCTCTTTTTAGCACCCGCCCACGGATTTGTGCGAAAACGCGTTTTAAGCATGCACATGCATCTTTTGGTAGACGCGGATGAAGTTTTCTGCAAAACCACAAGATGTGCATGCAAATGGTGCTTTTGGCAGAACGCGCACGTGGATTTCTACCAAACGACGTGCTAAGCATGCCGATGCTGCTCTTTTTAGCACCCGCGCACGCATTTGTGCGGAAACGCGTTTTAAGCAGCACATGCATCTTTTGGTAGACGCGGATGAAGTTTTCTACAAAACCACAAGATGTGCATGCAAATGGTGCTTTTTTGCAGAACGCGCACGTGGATTTCTACCAAACGACGTGCTAAGCATGCCGATGCTGCTCTTTTTTAGCACACCCGCGCACGGATTTGTGCGAAAACGCGTTTTAAGCATGCACATGCATCTTTTGGTAGACGCGGATGAAGTTTTTCTGCAAAACCACAAGATGTGCATGCAAATGGTGCTTTTGGCAGAACGCGCACGTGGATTTCTACCAAACGACGTGCTAAGCATGTGCTCTTTTTAGCACCCGCGCATGGATTTGTGCGAAAACGCGTTTTAAGCATGCACATGCATCTTTTGGTAGACGCGGATGAAGTTTTCTGCAAAACCACAAGATGTGCATGCAAATGGTGCTTTTGGCAGAACGCGCACGTGGATTTCTACCAAACGACGTGCTAAGCATGCCGATGCTGCTCTTTTTAGCACCCGCGCACGCATTTGTGCGAAAACGCGTTTTAAGCATGCACATGCATCTTTTGGTAGACGCGGATGAAGTTTTCTGCAAAACCACAAGATGTGCATGCAAATGGTGCTTTTGGCAGAACGCGCACGTGGATTTCTACCAAACGACGTGCTAAGCATGCCGATGCTGCTCTTTTTAGCACCCGCGCATGCATTTGTGCGAAAACGCGTTTTAAGCATGCACATGCATCTTTTGGTAGACGCGGATGAAGTTTTCTGCAAAACCACAAGATGTGCATGCAAATGGTGCTTTTTGCAGAACGCGCACGTGGATTTCTACCAAACGACGTGCTAAGCATGCCGATGCTGCTCTTTTTAGCACCCGCGCACGCATTTGTGCGAAAACGCGTTTTAAGCATTTCATGCATCTTTTGGTAGACGCGGGTGAAGTTTTCTGCAAAACCACAAGATGTGCATGCAAATGGTGCTTTTTGCAGAACGCGCACGTGGATTTCTACCAAACGACGTGCTAAGCATGCCGATGCTGCTCTTTTTAGCACCCGCGCACGGATTTGTGCGAAAACGCGTTTTCAGCATGCACATGCATCTTTTGGTAGACGCGGATGAAGTTTTCTGCAAAACCACAAGATGTGCATGCAAATGGTGCTTTTGGCAGAACGCGCACGTGGATTTCTACCAAACGACGTGCTAAGCATGCCGATGCTGCTCTTTTTAGCACCCGCGCACGGATTTGTGCGAAAACGCGTTTTAAGCATGCACATGCATTTTTGGTAGACGCGGATGAAGTTTTCTGCAAAACCACAAGATGTGCATACAAATGGTGCTTTTGGCAGAACGCGCACGTGGATTTCTACCAAACGACGTGCTAAGCATGCCGATGCTGCTCTTTTTAGCACCCGCGCACGCATTTGTGCGAAAACGCGTTTTAAGCAAGCACATGCATCTTTTGGTAGACGCGGATGAAGTTTTCTGCAAAACCACAAGATGTGCATGCAAATGGTGCTTTTGGCAGAACGCGCACGTGGATTTCTACCAAACGACGTGCTAAGCATGCCGATGCTGCTCTTTTTAGCACCCGCGCACGCATTTGTGCGAAAACGCGTTTTAAACATGCACATGCATCTTTTGGTAGACGCGGATGAAGTTTTCTGCAAAACCACAAGATGTGCATGCAAATGGTGCTTTTTGCAGAACGCGCACGTGGATTTCTACCAAACGACGTGCTAAGCATGCCGATGCTGCTCTTTTTAGCACCCGCGCACGGATTTGTGCGAAAACGCGTTTTAAGCATGCACATGCATCTTTTGGTAGACGCGGATGAAGTTTTCTGCAAAAGCACAAGATGTGCATGCAAATGGTGCTTTTGGCAGAACGCGCACGTGGATTTCTACCAAACGACGTGCTAAGCATGCCGATGCTGCTCTTTTTAGCACCCGCGCACGCATTTGTGCGAAAACGCGTTTTAAGCATGCACATGCATCTTTTGGTAGACGCGGATGTTTTCTGCAAAACCACAAGATGTGCATGCAAATGGTGCTTTTGGCAGAACGCGCACGTGGATTTCTACCAAACGACGTGCTAAGCATGCCGATGCTGCTATTTTTAGCACCCGCGCACGCATTTGTGCGAAAACGCGTTTTAAGCATGCACATGCATCTTTTGGTAGACGCGGATGAAGTTTTCTGCAAAACCACAAGATGTGCATGCAAATGGTGCTTTTTGCAGAACGCGCACGTGGATTTCTACCAAACGACGTGCTAAGCATGCCGATGCTGCTCTTTTTAGCACCCGCGCACGCATTTGTGCGAAAACGCGTTTTAAGCATGCACATGCATCTTTTGGTAGACGCGGATGAAGTTTTCTGCAAAACCACAAGATGTGCAATGCAAATGGTGCTTTTTGCAGAACGCGCACGTGGATTTCTACCAAACGACGTGCTAAGCATGCCGATGCTGCTCTTTTTAGCACCCGCGCACGGATTTGTGCGAAAACGCGTTTTAAGCATGCACATGCATCTTTTGGTAGACGCGGATGAAGTTTTCTGCAAAACCACAAGATGTGCATGCAAATGGTGCTTTTTGCAGAACGCGCACGTGGATTTCTACCAAACGACGTGCTAAGCGTGCCGATGCTGCTCTTTTTAGCACCCGCGCACGCATTTGTGCGAAAACGCGTTTTAAGCATGCACATGCATCTTTTGGTAGACGCGGATGAAGTTTTCTGCAAAACCACAAGATGTGCATGCAAATGGTGCTTTTTGCAGAACGCGCACGTGGATTTCTACCAAACGACGTGCTAAGCATGCCGATGCTGCTCTTTTTAGCACCCGCGCACGGACTTGTGCGAAAACGCGTTTTAAGCATGCACATGCATCTTTTGGTAGACGCGGATGAAGTTTTCTGCAAAACCACAAGATGTGCATGCAAATGGTGCTTTTGGCAGAACGCGCACGTGGATTTCTACCAAACGACGTGCTAAGCATGTCGATGCTGCTCTTTTTAGCACCCGCACACGGATTTGTGCGAAAACGCGTTTTAAGCATGCACATGCATCTTTTGGTAGACGCGGATGAAGTTTTCTGCAAAACCACAAGATGTGCATGCAAATGGTGCTTTTGGCAGAACGCGCACGTGGATTTCTACCAAACGACGTGCTAAGCATGCCGATGCTGCTCTTTTTAGCACCCGCGCACGGATTTGTGCGAAAACGCGTTTTAAGCATGCACATGCATCTTTTGGTAGACGCGGATGAAGTTTTCTGCAAAACCACAAGATGTGCATGCAAATGGTGCTTTTGGCAGAACGCGCACGTGGATTTCTACCAAACGACGTGCTAAGCATGCCGATGCTGCTCTTTTTAGCACCCGCGCACGGACTTGTGCGAAAACGCGTTTTAAGCATGCACATGCATCTTTTGGTAGACGCGGATGAAGTTTTCTGCAAAACCACAAGATGTGCATGCAAATGGTGCTTTTGGCAGAACGCGCACGTGGATTTCTACCAAACGACGTGCTAAGCATGTCGATGCTGCTCTTTTTAGCACCCGCACACGGATTTGTGCGAAAACGCGTTTTAAGCATGCACATGCATCTTTTGGTAGACGCGGATGAAGTTTTCTGCAAAACCACAAGATGTGCATGCAAATGGTGCTTTTGGCAGAACGCGCACGTGGATTTCTACCAAACGACGTGCTAAGCATGCCGATGCTGCTCTTTTTAGCACCCGCGCACGGATTTGTGCGAAAACGCGTTTTAAGCATGCACATGCATCTTTTGGTAGACGCGGATGAAGTTTTCTGCAAAACCACAAGATGTGCATGCAAATGGTGCTTTTGGCAGAACGCGCACGTGGATTTCTACCAAACGACGTGCTAAGCATGCCGATGCTGCTCTTTTTAGCACCCGCGCATGGATTTGTGCGAAAACGCGTTTTAAGCATGCACATGCATCTTTTGGTAGACGCGGATGAAGTTTTCTGCAAAACCACAAGATGTGCATGCAAATGGTGCTTTTGGCAGAACGCGCACGTGGATTTCTACCAAACGACGTGCTAAGCATGCCGATGCTGCTCTTTTTAGCACCCGCGCACGCATTTGTGCGAAAACGCGTTTTAAGCATGCACATGCATCTTTTGGTAGACGCGGATGAAGTTTTCTGCAAAACCACAAGATGTGCATGCAAATGGTGCTTTTGGCAGAACGCGCACGTGGATTTCTACCAAACGACGTGCTAAGCATGCCGATGCTGCTCTTTTTAGCACCCGCGCATGCATTTGTGCGAAAACGCGTTTTAAGCATGCACATGCATCTTTTGGTAGACGCGGATGAAGTTTTCTGCAAAACCACAAGATGTGCATGCAAATGGTGCTTTTTGCAGAACGCGCACGTGGATTTCTACCAAACGACGTGCTAAGCATGCCGATGCTGCTCTTTTTAGCACTCGCGCACGCATTTGTGCGAAAACGCGTTTTAAGCATTTCATGCATCTTTTGGTAGACGCGGATGAAGTTTTCTGCAAAACCACAAGATGTGCATGCAAATGGTGCTTTTTGCAGAACGCGCACGTGGATTTCTACCAAACGACGTGCTAAGCATGCCGATGCTGCTCTTTTTAGCACCCGCGCACGGATTTGTGCGAAAACGCGTTTTCAGCATGCACATGCATCTTTTGGTAGACGCGGATGAAGTTTTCTGCAAAACCACAAGATGTGCATGCAAATGGTGCTTTTGGCAGAACGCGCACGTGAATTTCTACCAAACGACGTGCTAAGCATGCCGATGCTGCTCTTTTTAGCACCCGCGCACGGATTTGTGCGAAAACGCGTTTTAAGCATGCACATGCATTTTTGGTAGACGCGGATGAAGTTTTCTGCAAAACCACAAGATGTGCATACAAATGGTGCTTTTGGCAGAACGCGCACGTGGATTTCTACCAAACGACGTGCTAAGCATGCCGATGCTGCTCTTTTTAGCACCCGCGCACGCATTTGTGCGAAAACGCGTTTTAAGCAAGCACATGCATCTTTTGGTAGACGCGGATGAAGTTTTCTGCAAAACCACAAGATGTGCATGCAAATGGTGCTTTTGGCAGAACGCGCACGTGGATTTCTACCAAACGACGTGCTAAGCATGCCGATGCTGCTCTTTTAGCACCCGCGCACGGATTTGTGCGAAAACGCGTTTTAGGCATGCACATGCATCTTTTGGTAGACGCGGATGAAGTTTTCTGCAAAACCACAAGATGTGCATGCAAATGGTGCTTTTGGCAGAACGCGCACGTGGATTTCTACCAAACGACGTGCTAAGCATGCCGATGCTGCTCTTTTTAGCACCCGCGCACGCATTTGTGCGAAAACGCGTTTTAAGCATGCACATGCATCTTTTGGTAGACGCGGATGTTTTCTGCAAAACCACAAGATGTGCATGCAAATGGTGCTTTTGGCAGAACGCGCACGTGGATTTCTACCAAACGACGTGCTAAGCATGCCGATGCTGCTATTTTTAGCACCCGCGCACGCATTTGTGCGAAAACGCGTTTTAAGCATGCACATGCATCTTTTGGTAGACGCGGATGAAGTTTTCTGCAAAACCACAAGATGTGCATGCAAATGGTGCTTTTTGCAGAACGCGCACGTGGATTTCTACCAAACGACGTGCTAAGCATGCCGATGCTGCTCTTTTTAGCACCCGCGCACGCATTTGTGCGAAAACGCGTTTTAAGCATGCACATGCATCTTTTGGTAGACGCGGATGAAGTTTTCTGCAAAACCACAAGATGTGCATGCAAATGGTGCTTTTTGCAGAACGCGCAGTGGATTTCTACCAAACGACGTGCTAAGCATGCCGATGCTGCTCTTTTTAGCACCCGCGCACGGATTTGTGCGAAAACGCGTTTTAAACATGCACATGCATCTTTTGGTAGACGCGGATGAAGTTTTCTGCAAAACCACAAGATGTGCATGCAAATGGTGCTTTTGGCAGAACGCGCACGTGGATTTCTACCAAACGACGTGCTAAGCATGCCGATGCTGCTCTTTTTAGCACCCGCGCACGCATTTGTGCGAAAACCCGTTTTAAGCATGCACATGCATCTTTTGGTAGACGCGGATGAAGTTTTCTGCAAAACCACAAGATGTGCATGCAAATGGTGCTTTTTGCAGAACGCGCACGTGGATTTCTACCAAACGACGTGCTAAGCATGCCGATGCTGCTCTTTTTAGCACCCGCACACGGATTTGTGCGAAAACGCGTTTTAAGCATGCACATGCATCTTTTGGTAGACGCGGATGAAGTTTTCTGCAAAACCACAAGATGTGCATGCAAATGGTGCTTTTGGCAGAACGCGCACGTGGATTTCTACCAAACGACGTGCTAAGCATGCCGATGCTGCTCTTTTTAGCACCCGCGCACGGATTTGTGCGAAAACGCGTTTTAAGCATGCACATGCATCTTTTGGTAGACGCGGATGAAGTTTTCTGCAAAACCACAAGATGTGCATGCAAATGGTGCTTTTGGCAGAACGCGCACGTGGATTTCTACCAAACGACGTGCTAAGCATGCCGATGCTGCTCTTTTTAGCACCCGCGCACGCATTTGTGCGAAAACGCGTTTTAAGCAGCACATGCATCTTTTGGTAGACGCGGATGAAGTTTTCTACAAAACCACAAGATGTGCATGCAAATGGTGCTTTTTGCAGAACGCGCACGTGGATTTCTACCAAACGTGCTAAGCATGCCGATGCTGCTCTTTTTAGCACCCGCGCATGCATTTGTGCGAAAACGCGTTTTAAGCATGCACATGCATCTTTTGGTAGACGCGGATGAAGTTTTCTGCAAAACCACAAGATGTGCATGCAAATGGTGCTTTTTGCAGAACGCGCACGTGGATTTCTACCAAACGACGTGCTAAGCATGCCGATGCTGCTCTTTTTAGCACCCGCGCACGGATTTGTGCGAAAACGCGTTTTAAGCATGCACATGCATCTTTTGGTAGACGCGGATGAAGTTTTCTGCAAAACCACAAGATGTGCATGCAAATGGTGCTTTTGGCAGAACGCGCACGTGGATTTCTACCAAACGACGTGCTAAGCATGTCGATGCTGCTCTTTTTAGCACCCGCACACGGATTTGTGCGAAAACGCGTTTTAAGCATGCACATGCATCTTTTGGTAGACGCGGATGAAGTTTTCTGCAAAACCACAAGATGTGCATGCAAATGGTGCTTTTGGCAGAACGCGCACGTGGATTTCTACCAAACGACGTGCTAAGCATGCCGATGCTGCTCTTTTTAGCACCCGCGCACGGATTTGTGCGAAAACGCGTTTTAAGCATGCACATGCATCTTTTGGTAGACGCGGATGAAGTTTTCTGCAAAACCACAAGATGTGCATGCAAATGGTGCTTTTGGCAGAACGCGCACGTGGATTTCTACCAAACGACGTGCTAAGCATGCCGATGCTGCTCTTTTTAGCACCCGCGCACGCATTTGTGCGAAAACGCGTTTTAAGCAGCACATGCATCTTTTGGTAGACGCGGATGAAGTTTTCTACAAAACCACAAGATGTGCATGCAAATGGTGCTTTTTGCAGAACGCGCACGTGGATTTCTACCAAACGACGTGCTAAGCATGCCGATGCTGCTCTTTTTAGCACACGCGCACGGATTTGTGCGAAAACGCGTTTTAAGCATGCACATGCATCTTTTGGTAGACGCGGATGAAGTTTTCTGCAAAACCACAAGATGTGCATGCAAATGGTGCTTTTGGCAGAACGCGCACGTGGATTTCTACCAAACGACGTGCTAAGCATGCCGATGCTGCTCTTTTTAGCACCCGCGCATGGATTTGTGCGAAAACGCGTTTTAAGCATGCACATGCATCTTTTGGTAGACGCGGATGAAGTTTTCTGCAAAACCACAAGATGTGCATGCAAATGGTGCTTTTGGCAGAACGCGCACGTGGATTTCTACCAAACGACGTGCTAAGCATGCCGATGCTGCTCTTTTTAGCACCCGCGCACGCATTTGTGCGAAAACGCGTTTTAAGCATGCACATGCATCTTTTGGTAGACGCGGATGAAGTTTTCTGCAAAACCACAAGATGTGCATGCAAATGGTGCTTTTGGCAGAACGCGCACGTGGATTTCTACCAAACGACGTGCTAAGCATGTCGATGCTGCTCTTTTTAGCACCCGCACACGGATTTGTGCGAAAACGCGTTTTAAGCATGCACATGCATCTTTTGGTAGACGCGGATGAAGTTTTCTGCAAAACCACAAGATGTGCATGCAAATGGTGCTTTTGGCAGAACGCGCACGTGGATTTCTACCAAACGACGTGCTAAGCATGCCGATGCTGCTCTTTTTAGCACCCGCGCACGGATTTGTGCGAAAACGCGTTTTAAGCATGCACATGCATCTTTTGGTAGACGCGGATGAAGTTTTCTGCAAAACCACAAGATGTGCATGCAAATGGTGCTTTTGGCAGAACGCGCACGTGGATTTCTACCAAACGACGTGCTAAGCATGCCGATGCTGCTCTTTTTAGCACCCGCGCACGCATTTGTGCGAAAACGCGTTTTAAGCATGCACATGCATCTTTTGGTAGACGCGGATGAAGTTTTCTGCAAAACCACAAGATGTGCATGCAAATGGTGCTTTTGGCAGAACGCGCACGTGGATTTCTACCAAACGACGTGCTAAGCATGCCGATGCTGCTCTTTTTAGCACCCGCGCACGGATTTGTGCGAAAACGCGTTTTAAGCATGCACATGCATTTTTGGTAGACGCGGATGAAGTTTTCTGCAAAACCACAAGATGTGCATACAAATGGGGCTTTTGGCAGAACGCGCACGTGGATTTCTACCAAACGACGTGCTAAGCATGCCGATGCTGCTCTTTTTAGCACCCGCGCACGCATTTGTGCGAAAACGCGTTTTAAGCAAGCACATGCATCTTTTGGTAGACGCGGATGAAGTTTTCTGCAAAACCACAAGATGTGCATGCAAATGGTGCTTTTGGCAGAACGCGCACGTGGATTTCTACCAAACGACGTGCTAAGCATGCCGATGCTGCTCTTTTTAGCACCCGCGCACGCATTTGTGCGAAAACGCGTTTTAAGCATGCACATGCATCTTTTGGTAGACGCGGATGTTTTCTGCAAAACCACAAGATGTGCATGCAAATGGTGCTTTTGGCAGAACGCGCACGTGGATTTCTACCAAACGACGTGCTAAGCATGCCGATGCTGCTCTTTTTAGCACCCGCGCACGGATTTGTGCGAAAACGCGTTTTAGGCATGCACATGCATCTTTTGGTAGACGCGGATGAAGTTTTCTGCAAAACCACAAGATGTGCATGCAAATGGTGCTTTTGGCAGAACGCGCACGTGGATTTCTACCAAACGACGTGCTAAGCATGCCGATGCTGCTCTTTTTAGCACCCGCGCACGCATTTGTGCGAAAACGCGTTTTAAGCATGCACATGCATCTTTTGGTAGACGCGGATGTTTTCTGCAAAACCACAAGATGTGCATGCAAATGGTGCTTTTGGCAGAACGCGCACGTGGATTTCTACCAAACGACGTGCTAAGCATGCCGATGCTGCTATTTTTAGCACCCGCGCACGCATTTGTGCGAAAACGCGTTTTAAGCATGCACATGCATCTTTTGGTAGACGCGGATGAAGTTTTCTGCAAAACCACAAGATGTGCATGCAAATGGTGCTTTTTGCAGAACGCGCACGTGGATTTCTACCAAACGACGTGCTAAGCATGCCGATGCTGCTCTTTTTAGCACCCGCGCACGCATTTGTGCGAAAACGCGTTTTAAGCATGCACATGCATCTTTTGGTAGACGCGGATGAAGTTTTCTGCAAAACCACAAGATGTGCATGCAAATGGTGCTTTTTGCAGAACGCGCAGTGGATTTCTACCAAACGACGTGCTAAGCATGCCGATGCTGCTCTTTTTAGCACCCGCGCACGGATTTGTGCGAAAACGCGTTTTAAACATGCACATGCATCTTTTGGTAGACGCGGATGAAGTTTTCTTCAAAACCACAAGATGTGCATGCAAATGGTGCTTTTGGCAGAACGCGCACGTGGATTTCTACCAAACGACGTGCTAAGCATGCCGATGCTGCTCTTGTTAGCACCCGCGCACGCATTTGTGCGAAAACCCGTTTTAAGCATGCACTTGCATCTTTTGGTAGACGCGGATGAAGTTTTCTGCAAAACCACAAGATGTGCATGCAAATGGTGCTTTTTGCAGAACGCGCACGTGGATTTCTACCAAACGACGTGCTAAGCATGCCGATGCTGCTCTTTTTAGCACCCGCGCACGGATTTGTGCGAAAACGCGTTTTAAGCATGCACATGCATCTTTTGGTAGACGCGGATGAAGTTTTCTGCAAAACCACAAGATGTGCATGCAAATGGTGCTTTTGGCAGAACGCGCACGTGGATTTCTACCAAACGACGTGCTAAGCATGCCGATGCTGCTCTTTTTAGCACCCGCACACGGATTTGTGCGAAAACGCGTTTTAAGCATGCACATGCATCTTTTGGTAGACGCGGATGAAGTTTTCTGCAAAACCACAAGATGTGCATGCAAATGGTGCTTTTGGCAGAACGCGCACGTGGATTTCTACCAAACGACGTGCTAAGCATGCCGATGCTGCTCGTTTTAGCACCCGCGCACGGATTTGTGCGAAAACGCGTTTTAAGCATGCACATGCATCTTTTGGTAGACGCGGATGAAGTTTTCTGCAAAACCACTAGATGTGCATGCAAATGGTGCTTTTGGCAGAACGCGCACGTGGATTTCTACCAAACGACGTGCTAAGCATGCCGATGCTGCTCTTTTTAGCACCCGCGCACGCATTTGTGCGAAAACGCGTTTTAAGCAGCACATGCATCTTTTGGTAGACGCGGATGAAGTTTTCTACAAAACCACAAGATGTGCATGCAAATGGTGCTTTTTGCAGAACGCGCACGTGGATTTCTACCAAACGACGTGCTAAGCATGCCGATGCTGCTCTTTTTAGCACCCGCGCATGCATTTGTGCGAAAACGCGTTTTAAGCATGCACATGCATCTTTTGGTAGACGCGGATGAAGTTTTCTGCAAAACCACAAGATGTGCATGCAAATGGTGCTTTTTGCAGAACGCGCACGTGGATTTCTACCAAACGACGTGCTAAGCATGCCGATGCTGCTCTGTTTAGCACCCGCGCACGGATTTGTGCGAAAACGCGTTTTAAGCATGCACATGCATCTTTTGGTAGACGCGGATGAAGTTTTCTGCAAAACCACAAGATGTGCATGCAAATGGTGCTTTTGGCAGAACGCGCACGTGGATTTCTACCAAACGACGTGCTAAGCATGTCGATGCTGCTCTTTTTAGCACCCGCACACGGATTTGTGCGAAAACGCGTTTTAAGCATGCACATGCATCTTTTGGTAGACGCGGATGAAGTTTTCTGCAAAACCACAAGATGTGCATGCAAATGGTGCTTTTGGCAGAACGCGCACGTGGATTTCTACCAAACGACGTGCTAAGCATGCCGATGCTGCTCTTTTTAGCACCCGCGCACGGATTTGTGCGAAAACGCGTTTTAAGCATGCACATGCATCTTTTGGTAGACGCGGATGAAGTTTTCTGCAAAACCACAAGATGTGCATGCAAATGGTGCTTTTGGCAGAACGCGCACGTGGATTTCTACCAAACGACGTGCTAAGCATGCCGATGCTGCTCTTTTTAGCACCCGCGCACGCATTTGTGCGAAAACGCGTTTTAAGCAGCACATGCATCTTTTGGTAGACGCGGATGAAGTTTTCTACAAAACCACAAGATGTGCATGCAAATGGTGCTTTTTGCAGAACGCGCACGTGGATTTCTACCAAACGACGTGCTAAGCATGCCGATGCTGCTCTTTTTAGCACACGCGCACGGATTTGTGCGAAAACGCGTTTTAAGCATGCACATGCATCTTTTGGTAGACGCGGATGAAGTTTTCTGCAAAACCACAAGATGTGCATGCAAATGGTGCTTTTGGCAGAACGCGCAAGTGGATTTCTACCAAACGACGTGCTAAGCATGCCGATGCTGCTCTTTTTAGCACCCGCGCACGGATTTGTGCGAAAACGCGTTCTAGGCATGCACATGCATCTTTTGGTAGACGCGGATGAAGTTTTCTGCAAAACCACAAGATGTGCATGCAAATGGTGCTTTTGGCAGAACGCGCACGTGGATTTCTACCAAACGACGTGCTAAGCATGCCGATGCTGCTCTTTTTAGCACCCGCGCACGCATTTGTGCGAAAACGCGTTTTAAGCATGCACATGCATCTTTTGGTAGACGCGGATGTTTTCTGCAAAACCACAAGATGTGCATGCAAATGGTGCTTTTGGCAGAACGCGCACGTGGATTTCTACCAAACGACGTGCTAAGCATGCCGATGCTGCTATTTTTAGCACCCGCGCACGCATTTGTGCGAAAACGCGTTTTAAGCATGCACATGCATCTTTTGGTAGACGCGGATGAAGTTTTCTGCAAAACCACAAGATGTGCATGCAAATGGTGCTTTTTGCAGAACGCGCACGTGGATTTCTACCAAACGACGTGCTAAGCATGCCGATGCTGCTCTTTTTAGCACCCGCGCACGCATTTGTGCGAAAACGCGTTTTAAGCATGCACATGCATCTTTTGGTAGACGCGGATGAAGTTTTCTGCAAAACCACAAGATGTGCATGCAAATGGTGCTTTTTGCAGAACGCGCAGTGGATTTCTACCAAACGACGTGCTAAGCATGCCGATGCTGCTCTTTTTAGCACCCGCGCACGGATTTGTGCGAAAACGCGTTTTAAACATGCACATGCATCTTTTGGTAGACGCGGATGAAGTTTTCTGCAAAACCACAAGATGTGCATGCAAATGGTGCTTTTGGCAGAACGCGCACGTGGATTTCTACCAAACGACGTGCTAAGCATGCCGATGCTGCTCTTGTTAGCACCCGCGCACGCATTTGTGCGAAAACCCGTTTTAAGCATGCACATGCATCTTTTGGTAGACGCGGATGAAGTTTTCTGCAAAACCACAAGATGTGCATGCAAATGGTGCTTTTTGCAGAACGCGCACGTGGATTTCTACCAAACGACGTGCTAAGCATGCCGATGCTGCTCTTTTTAGCACCCGCGCACGGATTTGTGCGAAAACGCGTTTTAAGCATGCACATGCATCTTTTGGTAGACGCGGATGAAGTTTTCTGCAAAACCACAAGATGTGCATGCAAATGGTGCTTTTGGCAGAACGCGCACGTGGATTTCTACCAAACGACGTGCTAAGCATGCCGATGCTGCTCTTTTTAGCACCCGCACACGGATTTGTGCGAAAACGCGTTTTAAGCATGCACATGCATCTTTTGGTAGACGCGGATGAAGTTTTCTGCAAAACCACAAGATGTGCATGCAAATGGTGCTTTTGGCAGAACGCGCACGTGGATTTCTACCAAACGACGTGCTAAGCATGCCGATGCTGCTCGTTTTAGCACCCGCGCACGGATTTGTGCGAAAACGCGTTTTAAGCATGCACATGCATCTTTTGGTAGACGCGGATGAAGTTTTCTGCAAAACCACTAGATGTGCATGCAAATGGTGCTTTTGGCAGAACGCGCACGTGGATTTCTACCAAACGACGTGCTAAGCATGCCGATGCTGCTCTTTTTAGCACCCGCGCACGCATTTGTGCGAAAACGCGTTTTAAGCAGCACATGCATCTTTTGGTAGACGCGGATGAAGTTTTCTACAAAACCACAAGATGTGCATGCAAATGGTGCTTTTTGCAGAACGCGCACGTGGATTTCTACCAAACGACGTGCTAAGCATGCCGATGCTGCTATTTTTAGCACCCGCGCACGGATTTGTGCGAAAACGCGTTTTAAGCAGCACATGCATCTTTTGGTAGACGCGGATGAAGTTTTCTACAAAACCACAAGATGTGCATGCAAATGGTGCTTTTTGCAGAACGCGCACGTGGATTTCTACCAAACGACGTGCTAAGCATGCCGATGCTGCTCTTTTTAGCACACGCGCACGGATTTGTGCGAAAACGCGTTTTAAGCATGCACATGCATCTTTTGGTAGACGCGGATGAAGTTTTCTGCAAAACCACAAGATGTGCATGCAAATGGTGCTTTTGGCAGAACGCGCACGTGGATTTCTACCAAACGACGTGCTAAGCATGCCGATGCTGCTCTTTTTAGCACCCGCGCATGGATTTGTGCGAAAACGCGTTTTAAGCATGCACATGCATCTTTTGGTAGACGCGGATGAAGTTTTCTGCAAAACCACAAGATGTGCATGCAAATGGTGCTTTTGGCAGAACGCGCACGTGGATTTCTACCAAACGACGTGCTAAGCATGCCGATGCTGCTCTTTTTAGCACCCGCGCACGCATTTGTGCGAAAACGCGTTTTAAGCATGCACATGCATCTTTTGGTAGACGCGGATGAAGTTTTCTGCAAAACCACAAGATGTGCATGCAAATGGTGCTTTTGGCAGAACGCGCACGTGGATTTCTACCAAACGACGTGCTAAGCATGCCGATGCTGCTCTTTTTAGCACCCGCGCATGCATTTGTGCGAAAACGCGTTTTAAGCATGCACATGCATCTTTTGGTAGACGCGGATGAAGTTTTCTGCAAAACCACAAGATGTGCATGCAAATGGTGCTTTTTGCAGAACGCGCACGTGGATTTCTACCAAACGACGTGCTAAGCATGCCGATGCTGCTCTTTTTAGCACCCGCGCACGGATTTGTGCGAAAACGCGTTTTAAGCATGCACATGCATCTTTTGGTAGACGCGGATGAAGTTTTCTGCAAAACCACAAGATGTGCATGCAAATGGTGCTTTTGGCAGAACGCGCACGTGGATTTCTACCAAACGACGTGCTAAGCATGTCGATGCTGCTCTTTTTAGCACCCGCACACGGATTTGTGCGAAAACGCGTTTTAAGCATGCACATGCATCTTTTGGTAGACGCGGATGAAGTTTTCTGCAAAACCACAAGATGTGCATGCAAATGGTGCTTTTGGCAGAACGCGCACGTGGATTTCTACCAAACGACGTGCTAAGCATGCCGATGCTGCTCTTTTTAGCACCCGCGCACGGATTTGTGCGAAAACGCGTTTTAAGCATGCACATGCATCTTTTGGTAGACGCGGATGAAGTTTTCTGCAAAACCACAAGATGTGCATGCAAATGGTGCTTTTGGCAGAACGCGCACGTGGATTTCTACCAAACGACGTGCTAAGCATGCCGATGCTGCTCTTTTTAGCACCCGCGCACGCATTTGTGCGAAAACGCGTTTTAAGCAGCACATGCATCTTTTGGTAGACGCGGATGAAGTTTTCTACAAAACCACAAGATGTGCATGCAAATGGTGCTTTTGGCAGAACGCGCACGTGGATTTCTACCAAACGACGTGCTAAGCATGCCGATGCTGCTCTTTTTAGCACCCGCGCATGGATTTGTGCGAAAACGCGTTTTAAGCATGCACATGCATCTTTTGGTAGACGCGGATGAAGTTTTCTGCAAAACCACCAGATGTGCATGCAAATGGTGCTTTTAGCAGAACGCGCACGTGGATTTCTACCAAACGACGTGCTAAGCATGCCGATGCTGCTCTTTTTAGCACCCGCGCACGCATTTGTGCGAAAACGCGTTTTAAGCATGCACATGCATCTTTTGGTAGACGCGGATGAAGTTTTCTGCAAAACCACAAGATGTGCATGCAAATGGTGCTTTTGGCAGAACGCGCACGTGGATTTCTACCAAACGACGTGCTAAGCATGCCGATGCTGCTCTTTTTAGCACCCGCGCACGGATTTGTGCGAAAACGCGTTTTAAGCATGCACATGCATTTTTGGTAGACGCGGATGAAGTTTTCTGCAAAACCACAAGATGTGCATACAAATGGTGCTTTTGGCAGAACGCGCACGTGGATTTCTACCAAACGACGTGCTAAGCATGCCGATGCTGCTCTTTTTAGCACCCGCGCACGCATTTGTGCGAAAACGCGTTTTAAGCAAGCACATGCATCTTTTGGTAGACGCGGATGAAGTTTTCTGCAAAACCACAAGATGTGCATGCAAATGGTGCTTTTGGCAGAACGCGCACGTGGATTTCTACCAAACGACGTGCTAAGCATGCCGATGCTGCTCTTTTTAGCACCCGCGCACGGATTTGTGCGAAAACGCGTTTTAGGCATGCACATGCATCTTTTGGTAGACGCGGATGAAGTTTTCTGCAAAACCACAAGATGTGCATGCAAATGGTGCTTTTGGCAGAACGCGCACGTGGATTTCTACCAAACGACGTGCTAAGCATGCCGATGCTGCTATTTTTAGCACCCGCGCACGCATTTGTGCGAAAACGCGTTTTAAGCATGCACATGCATCTTTTGGTAGACGCGGATGAAGTTTTCTGCAAAACCACAAGATGTGCATGCAAATGGTGCTTTTTGCAGAACGCGCACGTGGATTTCAACCAAACGACGTGCTAAGCATGCCGATGCTGCTCTTTTTAGCACCCGCGCACGCATTTGTGCGAAAACGCGTTTTAAGCATGCACATGCATCTTTTGGTAGACGCGGATGAAGTTTTCTGCAAAACCACAAGATGTGCATGCAAATGGTGCTTATTGCAGAACGCGCAGTGGATTTCTACCAAACGACGTGCTAAGCATGCCGATGCTGCTCTTTTTAGCACCCGCGCACGGATTTGTGCGAAAACGCGTTTTAAACATGCACATGCATCTTTTGGTAGACGCGGATGAAGCTTTCTGCAAAACCACAAGATGTGCATGCAAATGGTGCTTTTGGCAGAACGCGCACGTGGATTTCTACCAAACGACGTGCTAAGCATGCCGATGCTGCTCTTTTTAGCACCCGCGCACGCATTTGTGCGAAAACCCGTTTTAAGCATGCACATGCATCTTTTGGTAGACGCGGATGAAGTTTTCTGCAAAACCACAAGATGTGCATGCAAATGGTGCTTTTTGCAGAACGCGCACGTGGATTTCTACCAAACGACGTGCTAAGCATGCCGATGCTGCTCTTTTTAGCACCCGCGCACGGATTTGTGCGAAAACGCGTTTTAAGCATGCACATGCATCTTTTGGTAGACGCGGATGAAGTTTTCTGCAAAACCACAAGATGTGCATGCAAATGGTGCTTTTGGCAGAACGCGCACGTGGATTTCTACCAAACGACGTGCTAAGCATGCCGATGCTGCTCTTTTTAGCACCCGCACACGGATTTGTGCGAAAACGCGTTTTAAGCATGCACATGCATCTTTTGGTAGACGCGGATGAAGTTTTCTGCAAAACCACAAGATGTGCATGCAAATGGTGCTTTTGGCAGAACGCGCACGTGGATTTCTACCAAACGACGTGCTAAGCATGCCGATGCTGCTCTTTTTAGCACCCGCGCACGGATTTGTGCGAAAACGCGTTTTAAGCATGCACATGCATCTTTTGGTAGACGCGGATGAAGTTTTCTGCAAAACCACAAGATGTGCATGCAAATGGTGCTTTTGGCAGAACGCGCACGTGGATTTCTACCAAACGACGTGCTAAGCATGCCGATGCTGCTCTTTTTAGCACCCGCGCACGCATTTGTGCGAAAACGCGTTTTAAGCAGCACATGCATCTTTTGGTAGACGCGGATGAAGTTTTCTACAAAACCACAAGATGTGCATGCAAATGGTGCTTTTTGCAGAACGCGCACGTGGATTTCTACCAAACGACGTGCTAAGCATGCCGATGCTGCTCTTTTTAGCACCCGCGCATGCATTTGTGCGAAAACGCGTTTTAAGCATGCACATGCATCTTTTGGTAGACGCGGATGAAGTTTTCTGCAAAACCACAAGATGTGCATGCAAATGGTGCTTTTTGCAGAACGCGCACGTGGATTTCTACCAAACGACGTGCTAAGCATGCCGATGCTGCTCTTTTTAGCACCCGCGCACGGATTTGTGCGAAAACGCGTTTTAAGCATGCACATGCATCTTTTGGTAGACGCGGATGAAGTTTTCTGCAAAAGCACAAGATGTGCATGCAAATGGTGCTTTTGGCAGAACGCGCACGTGGATTTCTACCAAACGACGTGCTAAGCATGCCGATGCTGCTCTTTTTAGCACCCGCGCACGCATTTGTGCGAAAACGCGTTTTAAGCATGCACATGCATCTTTTGGTAGACGCGGATGTTTTCTGCAAAACCACAAGATGTGCATGCAAATGGTGCTTTTGGCAGAACGCGCACGTGGATTTCTACCAAACGACGTGCTAAGCATGCCGATGCTGCTCTTTTTAGCACCCGCGCACGCATTTGTGCGAAAACCCGTTTTAAGCATGCACATGCATCTTTTGGTAGACGCGGATGAAGTTTTCTGCAAAACCACAAGATGTGCATGCAAATGGTGCTTTTTGCAGAACGCGCACGTGGATTTCTACCAAACGACGTGCTAAGCATGCCGATGCTGCTCTTTTTAGCACCCGCGCACGGATTTGTGCGAAAACGCGTTTTAAGCATGCACATGCATCTTTTGGTAGACGCGGATGAAGTTTCTGCAAAACCACAAGATGTGCATGCAAATGGTGCTTTTGGCAGAACGCGCACGTGGATTTCTACCAAACGACGTGCTAAGCATGCCGATGCTGCTCTTTTTAGCACCCGCACACGGATTTGTGCGAAAACGCGTTTTAAGCATGCACATGCATCTTTTGGTAGACGCGGATGAAGTTTTCTGCAAAACCACAAGATGTGCATGCAAATGGTGCTTTTGGCAGAACGCGCACGTGGATTTCTACCAAACGACGTGCTAAGCATGCCGATGCTGCTCTTTTTAGCACCCGCGCACGGATTTGTGCGAAAACGCGTTTTAAGCATGCACATGCATCTTTTGGTAGACGCGGATGAAGTTTTCTGCAAAACCACAAGATGTGCATGCAAATGGTGCTTTTGGCAGAACGCGCACGTGGATTTCTACCAAACGACGTGCTAAGCATGCCGATGCTGCTCTTTTTAGCACCCGCGCACGCATTTGTGCGAAAAACGCGTTTTAAGCAGCACATGCATCTTTTGGTAGACGCGGATGAAGTTTTCTACAAAACCACAAGATGTGCATGCAAATGGTGCTTTTTGCAGAACGCGCACGTGGATTTCTACCAAACGACGTGCTAAGCATGCCGATGCTGCTCTTTTTAGCACCCGCGCATGCATTTGTGCGAAAACGCGTTTTAAGCATGCACATGCATCTTTTGGTAGACGCGGATGAAGTTTTCTGCAAAACCACAAGATGTGCATGCAAATGGTGCTTTTTGCAGAACGCGCACGTGGATTTCTACCAAACGACGTGCTAAGCATGCCGATGCTGCTCTTTTTAGCACCCGCGCACGGATTTGTGCGAAAACGCGTTTTAAGCATGCACATGCATCTTTTGGTAGACGCGGATGAAGTTTTCTGCAAAAGCACAAGATGTGCATGCAAATGGTGCTTTTGGCAGAACGCGCACGTGGATTTCTACCAAACGACGTGCTAAGCATGCCGATGCTGCTCTTTTTAGCACCCGCGCACGCATTTGTGCGAAAACGCGTTTTAAGCATGCACATGCATCTTTTGGTAGACGCGGATGTTTTCTGCAAAACCACAAGATGTGCATGCAAATGGTGCTTTTGGCAGAACGCGCACGTGGATTTCTACCAAACGACGTGCTAAGCATGCCGATGCTGCTATTTTTAGCACCCGCGCACGCATTTGTGCGAAAACGCGTTTTAAGCATGCACATGCATCTTTTGGTAGACGCGCATGAAGTTTTCTGCAAAACCACAAGATGTGCATGCAAATGGTGCTTTTTGCAGAACGCGCACGTGGATTTCTACCAAACGACGTGCTAAGCATGCCGATGCTGCTCTTTTTAGCACCCGCGCACGCATTTGTGCGAAAACGCGTTTTAAGCATGCACATGCATCTTTTGGTAGACGCGGATGAAGTTTTCTGCAAAACCACAAGATGTGCAATGCAAATGGTGCTTTTTGCAGAACGCGCACGTGGATTTCTACCAAACGACGTGCTAAGCATGCCGATGCTGCTCTTTTTAGCACCCGCGCACGGATTTGTGCGAAAACGCGTTTTAAGCATGCACATGCGTCTTTTGGTAGACGCGGATGAAGTTTTCTGCAAAACCACAAGATGTGCATGCAAATGGTGCTTTTTGCAGAACGCGCACGTGGATTTCTACCAAACGACGTGCTAAGCGTGCCGATGCTGCTCTTTTTAGCACCCGCGCACGCATTTGTGCGAAAACGCGTTTTAAGCATGCACATGCATCTTTTGGTAGACGCGGATGAAGTTTTCTGCAAAACCACAAGATGTGCATGCAAATGGTGCTTTTTGCAGAACGCGCACGTGGATTTCTACCAAACGACGTGCTAAGCATGCCGATGCTGCTCTTTTTAGCACCCGCGCACGGATTTGTGCGAAAACGCGTTTTAAGCGTGCACATGCATCTTTTGGTAGACGCGGATGAAGTTTTCTGCAAAACCACAAGATGTGCATGCAAATGGTGCTTTTGGCAGAACGCGCACGTGGATTTCTACCAAACGACGTGCTAAGCATGTCGATGCTGCTCTTTTTAGCACCCGCACACGGATTTGTGCAAAAACGCGTTTTAAGCATGCACATGCATCTTTTGGTAGACGCGGATGAAGTTTTCTGCAAAACCACAAGATGTGCATGCAAATGGTGCTTTTGGCAGAACGCGCACGTGGATTTCTACCAAACGACGTGCTAAGCATGCCGATGCTGCTCTTTTTAGCACCCGCGCACGGATTTGTGCGAAAACGCGTTTTCAGCATGCACATGCATCTTTTGGTAGACGCGGATGAAGTTTTCTGCAAAACCACAAGATGTGCATGCAAATGGTGCTTTTGGCAGAACGCGCACGTGGATTTCTACCAAACGACGTGCTAAGCATGCCGATGCTGCTCTTTTTAGCACCCGCGCACGGATTTGTGCGAAAACGCGTTTTAAGCATGCACATGCATTTTTGGTAGACGCGGATGAAGTTTTCTGCAAAACCACAAGATGTGCATACAAATGGTGCTTTTGGCAGAACGCGCACGTGGATTTCTACCAAACGACGTGCTAAGCATGCCGATGCTGCTCTTTTTAGCACCCGCGCACGCATTTGTGCGAAAACGCGTTTTAAGCAAGCACATGCATCTTTTGGTAGACGCGGATGAAGTTTTCTGCAAAACCACAAGATGTGCATGCAAATGGTGCTTTTGGCAGAACGCGCACGTGGATTTCTACCAAACGACGTGCTAAGCATGCCGATGCTGCTCTTTTTAGCACCCGCGCACGGATTTGTGCGAAAACGCGTTTTAGGCATGCACATGCATCTTTTGGTAGACGCGGATGAAGTTTTCTGCAAAACCACAAGATGTGCATGCAAATGGTGCTTTTGGCAGAACGCGCACGTGGATTTCTACCAAACGACGTGCTAAGCATGCCGATGCTGCTCTTTTTAGCACCCGCGCACGCATTTGTGCGAAAACGCGTTTTAAGCATGCACATGCATCTTTTGGTAGACGCGGATGTTTTCTGCAAAACCACAAGATGTGCATGCAAATGGTGCTTTTGGCAACCCGCACACGGATTTCTACCAAACGACGTGCTAAGCATGCCGATGCTGCTATTTTTAGCACCCGCGCACGCATTTGTGCGAAAACGCGTTTTAAGCATGCACATGCATCTTTTGGTAGACGCGGATGAAGTTTTCTGCAAAACCACAAGATGTGCATGCAAATGGTGCTTTTTGCAGAACGCGCACGTGGATTTCTACCAAACGACGTGCTAAGCATGCCGATGCTGCTCTTTTTAGCACCCGCGCACGCATTTGTGCGAAAACGCGTTTTAAGCATGCACATGCATCTTTTGGTAGACGCGGATGAAGTTTTCTGCAAAACCACAAGATGTGCATGCAAATGGTGCTTTTTGCAGAACGCGCAGTGGATTTCTACCAAATGACGTGCTAAGCATGCCGATGCTGCTCTTTTTAGCACCCGCGCACGGATTTGTGCGAAAACGCGTTTTAAACATGCACATGCATCTTTTGGTAGACGCGGATGAAGTTTTCTGCAAAACCACAAGATGTGCATGCAAATGGTGCTTTTGGCAGAAACGCGCACGTGGATTTCTACCAAACGACGTGCTAAGCATGCCGATGCTGCTCTTATTAGCACCCGCGCACGCATTTGTGCGAAAACCCGTTTTAAGCATGCACATGCATCTTTTGGTAGACGCGGATGAAGTTTTCTGCAAAACCACAAGATGTGCATGCAAATGGTGCTTTTTGCAGAACGCGCACGTGGATTTCTACCAAACGACGTGCTAAGCATGCCGATGCTGCTCTTTTTAGCACCCGCGCACGGATTTGTGCGAAAACGCGTTTTAAGCATGCACATGCATCTTTTGGTAGACGCGGATGAAGTTTTCTGCAAAACCACAAGATGTGCATGCAAATGGTGCTTTTTGCAGAACGCGCACGTGGATTTCTACCAAACGACGTGCTAAGCATGCCGATGCTGCTCTTTTTAGCACCCGCGCACGGATTTGTGCGAAAACGCGTTTTAAGCGTGCACATGCATCTTTTGGTAGACGCGGATGAAGTTTTCTGCAAAACCACAAGATGTGCATGCAAATGGTGCTTTTGGCAGAACGCGCACGTGGATTTCTACCAAACGACGTGCTAAGCATGTCGATGCTGCTCTTTTTAGCACCCGCACACGGATTTGTGCGAAAACGCGTTTTAAGCATGCACATGCATCTTTTGGTAGACGCGGATGAAGTTTTCTGCAAAACCACAAGATGTGCATGCAAATGGTGCTTTTGGCAGAACGCGCACGTGGATTTCTACCAAACGACGTGCTAAGCATGCCGATGCTGCTCTTTTTAGCACCCGCGCACGGATTTGTGCGAAAACGCGTTTTCAGCATGCACATGCATCTTTTGGTAGACGCGGATGAAGTTTTCTGCAAAACCACAAGATGTGCATGCAAATGGTGCTTTTGGCAGAACGCGCACGTGGATTTCTACCAAACGACGTGCTAAGCATGCCGATGCTGCTCTTTTTAGCACCCGCGCACGGATTTGTGCGAAAACGCGTTTTAAGCATGCACATGCATTTTTGGTAGACGCGGATGAAGTTTTCTGCCAAACCACAAGATGTGCATACAAATGGTGCTTTTGGCAGAACGCGCACGTGGATTTCTACCAAACGACGTGCTAAGCATGCCGATGCTGCTCTTTTTAGCACCCGCGCAAGCATTTGTGCGAAAACGCGTTTTAAGCAAGCACATGCATCTTTTGGTAGACGCGGATGAAGTTTTCTGCAAAACCACAAGATGTGCATGCAAATGGTGCTTTTGGCAGAACGCGCACGTGGATTTCTACCAAACGACGTGCTAAGCATGCCGATGCTGCTCTTTTTAGCACCCGCGCACGGATTTGTGCGAAAACGCGTTTTAGGCATGCACATGCATCTTTTGGTAGACGCGGATGAAGTTTTCTGCAAAACCACAAGATGTGCATGCAAATGGTGCTTTTGGCAGAACGCGCACGTGGATTTCTACCAAACGACGTGCTAAGCATGCCGATGCTGCTCTTTTTAGCACCCGCACACGCATTTGTGCCAAAACGCGTTTTAAGCATGCACATGCATCTTTTGGTAGACGCGGATGTTTTCTGCAAAACCACAAGATGTGCATGCAAATGGTGCTTTTGGCAACCCGCACACGGATTTCTACCAAACGACGTGCTAAGCATGCCGATGCTGCTATTTTTAGCACCCGCGCACGCATTTGTGCGAAAACGCGTTTTAAGCATGCACATGCATCTTTTGGTAGACGCGGATGAAGTTTTCTGCAAAACCACAAGATGTGCATGCAAATGGTGCTTTTTGCAGAACGCGCACGTGGATTTCTACCAAACGACGTGCTAAGCATGCCGATGCTGCTCTTTTTAGCACCCGCGCACGCATTTGTGCGAAAACGCGTTTTAAGCATGCACATGCATCTTTTGGTAGACGCGGATGAAGTTTTCTGCAAAACCACAAGATGTGCATGCAAATGGTGCTTTTTGCAGAACGCGCAGTGGATTTCTACCAAATGACGTGCTAAGCATGCCGATGCTGCTCTTTTTAGCACCCGCGCACGGATTTGTGCGAAAACGCGTTTTAAACATGCACATGCATCTTTTGGTAGACGCGGATGAAGTTTTCTGCAAAACCACAAGATGTGCATGCAAATGGTGCTTTTGGCAGAAACGCGCACGTGGATTTCTACCAAACGACGTGCTAAGCATGCCGATGCTGCTCTTTTTAGCACCCGCGCACGCATTTGTGCGAAAACCCGTTTTAAGCATGCACATGCATCTTTTGGTAGACGCGGATGAAGTTTTCTGCAAAACCACAAGATGTGCATGCAAATGGTGCTTTTTGCAGAACGCGCACGTGGATTTCTACCAAACGACGTGCTAAGCATGCCGATGCTGCTCTTTTTAGGCTCCGCGCACGGATTTGTGCGAAAACGCGTTTTAAGCATGCACATGCATCTTTTGGTAGACGCGGATGAAGTTTTCTGCAAAACCACAAGATGTGCATGCAAATGGTGCTTTTGGCAGAACGCGCACGTGGATTTCTACCAAACGACGTGCTAAGCATGCCGATGCTGCTCTTTTTAGCACCCGCACACGGATTTGTGCGAAAACGCGTTTTAAGCATGCACATGCATCTTTTGGTAGACGCGGATGAAGTTTTCTGCAAAACCACAAGATGTGCATGCAAATGGTGCTTTTGGCAGAACGCGCACGTGGATTTCTACCAAACGACGTGCTAAGCATGCCGATGCTGCTCTTTTTAGCACCCGCGCACGGATTTGTGCGAAAACGCGTTTTAAGCATGCACATGCATCTTTTGGTAGACGCGGATGAAGTTTTCTGCAAAACCACAAGATGTGCATGCAAATGGTGCTTTTTGCAGAACGCGCACGTGGATTTCTACCAAACGACGTGCAAAGCATGCCGATGCTGCTCTTTTTAGCACACGCGCACGGATTTGTGCGAAAACGCGTTTTAAGCATGCACATGCATCTTTTGGTAGACGCGGATGAAGTTTTCTGCAAAACCACAAGATGTGCATGCAAATGGTGCTTTTTGCAGAACGCGCACGTGGATTTCTACCAAACGACGTGCAAAGCATGCCGATGCTGCTCTTTTTAGCACACGCGCACGGATTTGTGCGAAAACGCGTTTTAAGCATGCACATGCATCTTTTGGTAGACGCGGATGAAGTTTTCTGCAAAACCACAAGATGTGCATGCAAATGGTGCTTTTGGCAGAACGCGCACGTGGATTTCTACCAAACGACGTGCTAAGCATGCCGATGCTGCTCTTTTTAGCACCCGCGCACGCATTTGTGCGAAAACGCGTTTTAAGCATGCACATGCATCTTTTGGTAGACGCGGATGAAGTTTTCTGCAAAACCACAAGATGTGCATGCAAATGGTGCTTTTGGCAGAACGCGCACGTGGATTTCTACCAAACGACGTGCTAAGCATGCCGATGCTGCTCTTTTTAGCACCCGCGCATGCATTTGTGCGAAAACGCGTTTTAAGCATGCACATGCATCTTTTGGTAGACGCGGATGAAGTTTTCTGCAAAACCACAAGATGTGCATGCAAATGGTGCTTTTAGCAGAACGCGCACGTGGATTTCTACCAAACGACGTGCTAAGCATGCCGATGCTGCTCTTTTTAGCACCCGCGCACGCATTTGTGCGAAAACGCGTTTTAAGCATTTCATGCATCTTTTGGTAGACGCGGATGAAGTTTTCTGCAAAACCACAAGATGTGCATGCAAATGGTGCTTTTTGCAGAACGCGCACGTGGATTTCTACCAAACGACGTGCTAAGCATGCCGATGCTGCTCTTTTTAGCACCCGCGCACGGATTTGTGCGAAAACGCGTTTTCAGCATGCACATGCATCTTTTGGTAGACGCGGATGAAGTTTTCTGCAAAACCACAAGATGTGCATGCAAATGGTGCTTTTTGCAGAACGCGCACGTGGATTTCTACCACACGACGTGCAAAGCATGCCGATGCTGCTCTTTTTAGCACACGCGCACGGATTTGTGCGAAAACGCGTTTTAAGCATGCACATGCATCTTTTGGTAGACGCGGATGAAGTTTTCTGCAAAACCACAAGATGTGCATGCAAATGGTGCTTTTGGCAGAACGCGCACGTGGATTTCTACCAAACGACGTGCTAAGCATGCCGATGCTGCTCTTTTTAGCACCCGCGCACGCATTTGTGCGAAAACGCGTTTTAAGCATGCACATGCATCTTTTGGTAGACGCGGATGAAGTTTTCTGCAAAACCACAAGATGTGCATGCAAATGGTGCTTTTGGCAGAACGCGCACGTGGATTTCTACCAAACGACGTGCTAAGCATGCCGATGCTGCTCTTTTTAGCACCCGCGCATGCATTTGTGCGAAAACGCGTTTTAAGCATGCACATGCATCTTTTGGTAGACGCGGATGAAGTTTTCTGCAAAACCACAAGATGTGCATGCAAATGGTGCTTTTAGCAGAACGCGCACGTGGATTTCTACCAAACGACGTGCTAAGCATGCCGATGCTGCTCTTTTTAGCACCCGCGCACGCATTTGTGCGAAAACGCGTTTTAAGCATTTCATGCATCTTTTGGTAGACGCGGATGAAGTTTTCTGCAAAACCACAAGATGTGCATGCAAATGGTGCTTTTTGCAGAACGCGCACGTGGATTTCTACCAAACGACGTGCTAAGCATGCCGATGCTGCTCTTTTTAGCACCCGCGCACGGATTTGTGCGAAAACGCGTTTTCAGCATGCACATGCATCTTTTGGTAGACGCGGATGAAGTTTTCTGCAAAACCACAAGATGTGCATGCAAATGGTGCTTTTTGCAGAACGCGCACGTGGATTTCTACCAAACGACGTGCTAAGCATGCCGATGCTGCTCTTTTTAGCACCCGCGCACGGATTTGTGCGAAAACGCGTTTTAAGCATGCACATGCATCTTTTGGTAGACGCGGATGAAGTTTTCTGCAAAACCACAAGATGTGCATGCAAATGGTGCTTTTGGCAGAACGCGCACGTGGATTTCTACCAAACGACGTGCTAAGCATGCCGATGCTGCTCTTTTTAGCACCCGCGCACGCATTTGTGCGAAAACGCGTTTTAAGCATGCACATGCATCTTTTGGTAGACGCGGATGAAGTTTTCTGCAAAACCACAAGATGTGCATGCAAATGGTGCTTTTTGCAGAACGCGCAGTGGATTTCTACCAAACGACGTGCTAAGCATGCCGATGCTGCTCTTTTTAGCACCCGCGCACGGATTTGTGCGAAAACGCGTTTTAAACATGCACATGCATCTTTTGGTAGACGCGGATGAAGTTTTCTGCAAAACCACAAGATGTGCATGCAAATGGTGCTTTTGGCAGAACGCGCACGTGGATTTCTACCAAACGACGTGCTAAGCATGCCGATGCTGCTCTTTTTAGCACCCGCGCACGCATTTGTGCGAAAACCCGTTTTAAGCATGCACATGCATCTTTTGGTAGACGCGGATGAAGTTTTCTGCAAAACCACAAGATGTGCATGCAAATGGTGCTTTTTGCAGAACGCGCACGTGGATTTCTACCAAACGACGTGCTAAGCATGCCGATGCTGCTCTTTTTAGCACCCGCGCACGGATTTGTGCGAAAACGCGTTTTAAGCATGCACATGCATCTTTTGGTAGACGCGGATGAAGTTTTCTGCAAAACCACAAGATGTGCATGCAAATGGTGCTTTTGGCAGAACGCGCACGTGGATTTCTACCAAACGACGTGCTAAGCATGCCGATGCTGCTCTTTTTAGCACGCGCGCACGGATTTCTGCGAAAACGCGTTTTAAGCATGCACATGCATTTTTGGTAGACGCGGATGAAGTTTTCTGCAAAACCACAAGATGTGCATACAAATGGTGCTTTTGGCAGAACGCGCACGTGGATTTCTACCAAACGACGTGCTAAGCATGCCGATGCTGCTCTTTTTAGCACCCGCGCACGCATTTGTGCGAAAACGCGTTTTAAGCAAGCACATGCATCTTTTGGTAGACTCGGATGAAGTTTTCTGCAAAACCACAAGATGTGCATGCAAATGGTGCTTTTGGCAGAACGCGCACGTGGATTTCTACCAAACGACGTGCTAAGCATGCCGATGCTGCTCTTTTTAGCACCCGCGCACGGATTTGTGCGAAAACGCGTTTTAAGCATGCACATGCATCTTTTGGTAGACGCGGATGAAGTTTTCTGCAAAACCACAAGATGTGCATGCAAATGGTGCTTTTGGCAGAACGCGCACGTGGATTTCTACCAAACGACGTGCTAAGCATGCCGATGCTGCTCTTTTAGCACCCGCGCACGCATTTGTGCGAAAACGCGTTTTAAGCATGCACATGCATCTTTTGGTAGACGCGGATGTTTTCTGCAAAACCACAAGATGTGCATGCAAATGGTGCTTTTGGCAGAACGCGCACGTGGATTTCTACCAAACGACGTGCTAAGCATGCCGATGCTGCTATTTTTAGCACCCGCGCACGCATTTGTGCGAAAACGCGTTTTAAGCATGCACATGCATCTTTTGGTAGACGCGGATGAAGTTTTCTGCAAAACCACAAGATGTGCATGCAAATGGTGCTTTTTGCAGAACGCGCACGTGGATTTCTACCAAACGACGTGCTAAGCATGCCGATGCTGCTCTTTTTAGCACCCGCGCACGCATTTGTGCGAAAACGCGTTTTAAGCATGCACATGCATCTTTTGGTAGACGCGGATGAAGTTTTCTGCAAAACCACAAGATGTGCAATGCAAATGGTGCTTTTTGCAGAACGCGCACGTGGATTTCTACCAAACGACGTGCTAAGCATGCCGATGCTGCTCTTTTTAGCACCCGCGCACGGATTTGTGCGAAAACGCGTTTTAAACATGCACATGCATCTTTTGGTAGACGCGGATGAAGTTTTCTGCAAAACCACAAGATGTGCATGCAAATGGTGCTTTTGGCAGAACGCGCACGTGGATTTCTACCAAACGACGTGCTAAGCATGCCGATGCTGCTCTTTTTAGCACCCGCGCACGCATTTGTGCGAAAACGCGTTTTAAGCATGCACATGCATCTTTTGGTAGACGCGGATGAAGTTTTCTGCAAAACCACAAGATGTGCATGCAAATGGTGCTTTTTGCAGAACGCGCAGTGGATTTCTACCAAACGACGTGCTAAGCATGCCGATGCTGCTCTTTTTAGCACCCGCGCACGGATTTGTGCGAAAACGCGTTTTAAACATGCACATGCATCTTTTGGTAGACGCGGATGAAGTTTTCTGCAAAACCACAAGATGTGCATGCAAATGGTGCTTTTGGCAGAACGCGCACGTGGATTTCTACCAAACGACGTGCTAAGCATGCCGATGCTGCCCTTTTTAGCACCCGCGCACGCATTTGTGCGAAAACCCGTTTTAAGCATGCACATGCATCTTTTGGTAGACGCGGATGAAGTTTTCTGCAAAACCACAAGATGTGCATGCAAATGGTGCTTTTTGCAGAACGCGCACGTGGATTTCTACCAAACGACGTGCTAAGCATGCCGATGCTGCTCTTTTTAGCACCCGCGCACGGATTTGTGCGAAAACGCGTTTTAAGCATGCACATGCATCTTTTGGTAGACGCGGATGAAGTTTTCTGCAAAACCACAAGATGTGCATGCAAATGGTGCTTTTGGCAGAACGCGCACGTGGATTTCTACCAAACGACGTGCTAAGCATGCCGATGCTGCTCTTTTTAGCACCCGCGCACGGATTTCTGCGAAAACGCGTTTTAAGCATGCACATGCATTTTTGGTAGACGCGGATGAAGTTTTCTGCAAAACCACAAGATGTGCATACAAATGGTGCTTTTGGCAGAACGCGCACGTGGATTTCTACCAAACGACGTGCTAAGCATGCCGATGCTGCTCTTTTTAGCACCCGCGCACGCATTTGTGCGAAAACGCGTTTTAAGCAAGCACATGCATCTTTTGGTAGACTCGGATGAAGTTTTCTGCAAAACCACAATATGTGCATGCAAATGGTGCTTTTGGCAGAACGCGCACGTGGATTTCTACCAAACGACGTGCTAAGCATGCCGATGCTGCTCTTTTTAGCACCCGCGCACGGATTTGTGCGAAAACGCGTTTTAAGCATGCACATGCATCTTTTGGTAGACGCGGATGAAGTTTTCTGCAAAACCACAAGATGTGCATGCAAATGGTGCTTTTGGCAGAACGCGCACGTGGATTTCTACCAAACGACGTGCTAAGCATGCCGATGCTGCTCTTTTTAGCACCCGCGCACGCATTTGTGCGAAAACGCGTTTTAAGCATGCACATGCATCTTTTGGTAGACGCGGATGTTTTCTGCAAAACCACAAGATGTGCATGCAAATGGTGCTTTTGGCAGAACGCGCACGTGGATTTCTACCAAACGACGTGCTAAGCATGCCGATGCTGCTATTTTTAGCACCCGCGCACGCATTTGTGCGAAAACGCGTTTTAAGCATGCACATGCATCTTTTGGTAGACGCGGATGAAGTTTTCTGCAACACCACAAGATGTGCATGCAAATGGTGCTTTTTGCAGAACGCGCACGTGGATTTCTACAAAACGACGTGCTAAGCATGCCGATGCTGCTCTTTTTAGCACCCGCGCACGCATTTGTGCGAAAACGCGTTTTAAGCATGCACATGCATCTTTTGGTAGACGCGGATGAAGTTTTCTGCAAAACCACAATATGTGCAATGCAAATGGTGCTTTTTGCAGAACGCGCACGTGGATTTCTACCAAACGACGTGCTAAGCATGCCGATGCTGCTCTTTTTAGCACCCGCGCACGCATTTGTGCGAAAACGCGTTTTAAGCATGCACATGCATCTTTTGGTAGACGCGGATGAAGTTTTCTGCAAAACCACAAGATGTGCATGCAAATGGTGCTTTTTGCAGAACGCGCACGTGGATTTCTACCAAACGACGTGCTAAGCATGCCGATGCTGCTCTTTTTAGCACCCGCGCACGCATTTGTGCGAAAACGCGTTTTAAGCATGCACATGCATCTTTTGGTAGACGCGGATGAAGTTTTCTGCAAAACCACAAGATGTGCATGCAAATGGTGCTTTTTGCAGAACGCGGACGTGGATTTCTACCAAACGACGTGCTAAGCATGCCGATGCTGCTCTTTTTAGCACCCGCGCACGGATTTGTGCGAAAACGCGTTTTAAGCATGCACATGCATCTCTTGGTAGACGCGGATGAAGTTTTCTGCAAAACCACAAGATGTGCATGTAAATGGTGCTTTTGGCAGAACGCGCACGTGGATTTCTACCAAACGACGTGCTAAGCATGCCGATGCTGCTCTTTTTAGCACCCGCACACGGATTTGTGCGAAAACGCGTTTTAAGCATGCACATGCATCTTTTGGTAGACGCGGATGAAGTTTTCTGCAAAACCACAAGATGTGCATGCAAATGGTGCTTTTGGCAGAACGCGCACGTGGATTTCTACCAAACGACGTGCTAAGCATGCCGATGCTGCTCTTTTTAGCACCCGCGCACGGATTTGTGCGAAAACGCGTTTTAAGCATGCACATGCATCTTTTGGTAGACGCGGATGAAGTTTTCTGCAAAACCACAAGATGTGCATGCAAATGGTGCTTTTGGCAGAACGCGCACGTGGATTTCTACCAAACGACGTGCTAAGCATGCCGATGCTGCTCTTTTTAGCACCCGCGCACGCATTTGTGCGAAAACGCGTTTTAAGCAGCACATGCATCTTTTGGTAGACGCGGATGAAGTTTTCTACAAAACCACAAGATGTGCATGCAAATGGTGCTTTTTGCAGAACGCGCACGTGGATTTCTACCAAACGACGTGCTAAGCATGCCGATGCTGCTCTTTTTAGCACACGCGCACGGATTTGTGCGAAAACGCGTTTTAAGCATGCACATGCATCTTTTGGTAGACGCGGATGAAGTTTTCTGCAAAACCACAAGATGTGCATGCAAATGGTGCTTTTGGCAGAACGCGCACGTGGATTTCTACCAAACGACGTGCTAAGCATGCCGATGCTGCTCTTTTTAGCACCCGCGCACGGATTTGTGCGAAAACGCGTTTTAAGCATGGACATGCATCTTTTGGTAGACGCGGATGAAGTTTTCTGCAAAACCACAAGATGTGCATGCAAATGGTGCTTTTGGCAGAACGCGCACGTGGATTTCTACCAAACGACGTGCTAAGCATGCCGATGCTGCTCTTTTTAGCACCCGCGCACGCATTTGTGCGAAAACGCGTTTTAAGCATGCACATGCATCTTTTGGTTGACGCGGATGAAGTTTTCTGCAAAACCACAAGATGTGCATGCAAATGGTGCTTTTGGCAGAACGCGCACGTGGATTTCTACCAAACGACGTGCTAAGCATGCCGATGCTGCTCTTTTTAGCACCCGCGCATGCATTTGTGCGAAAACGCGTTTTAAGCATGCACATGCATCTTTTGGTAGACGCGGATGAAGTTTTCTGCAAAACCACAAGATGTGCATGCAAATGGTGCTTTTTGCAGAACGCGCACGTGGATTTCTACCAAACGACGTGCTAAACATGCCGATGCTGCTCTTTTTAGCACCCGCGCACGCATTTGTGCGAAAACGCGTTTTAAGCATTTCATGCATCTTTTGGTAGACGCGGATGAAGTTTTCTGCAAAACCACAAGATGTGCATGCAAATGGTGCTTTTTGCAGAACGCGCACGTGGATTTCTACCAAACGACGTGCTAAGCATGCCGATGCTGCTCTTTTTAGCACCCGCGCACGGATTTGTGCGAAAACGCGTTTTCAGCATGCACATGCATCTTTTGGTAGACGCGGATGAAGTTTTCTGCAAAACCACAAGATGTGCATGCAAATGGTGCTTTTGGCAGAACGCGCACGTGGATTTCTACCAAACGACGTGCTAAGCATGCCGATGCTGCTCTTTTTAGCACCCGCGCACGGATTTGTGCGAAAACGCGTTTTAAGCATGCACATGCATTTTTGGTAGACGCGGATGAAGTTTTCTGCAAAACCACAAGATGTGCAAACAAATGGTGCTTTTGGCAGAACGCGCACGTGGATTTCTACCAAACGACGTGCTAAGCATGCCGATGCTGCTCTTTTTAGCACCCGCGCACGCATTTGTGCGAAAACGCGTTTTAAGCAAGCACATGCATCTTTTGGTAGACGCGGATGAAGTTTTCTGCAAAACCACAAGATGTGCATGCAAATGGTGCTTTTGGCAGAACGCGCACGTGGATTTCTACCAAACGACGTGCTAAGCATGCCGATGCTGCTCTTTTTAGCACCCGCGCACGGATTTGTGCGAAAACGCGTTTTAGGCATGCACATGCATCTTTTGGTAGACGCGGATGAAGTTTTCTGCAAAACCACAAGATGTGCATGCAAATGGTGCTTTTGGCAGAACGCGCACGTGGATTTCTACCAAACGACGTGCTAAGCATGCCGATGCTGCTCTTTTTAGCACCCGCGCACGCATTTGTGCGAAAACGCGTTTTAAGCATGCACATGCATCTTTTGGTAGACGCGGATGTTTTCTGCAAAACCACAAGATGTGCATGCAAATGGTGCTTTTGGCAGAACGCGCACGTGGATTTCTACCAAACGACGTGCTAAGCATGCCGATGCTGCTATTTTTAGCACCCGCGCACGCATTTGTGCGAAAACGCGTTTTAAGCATGCACATGCATCTTTTGGTAGACGCGGATGAAGTTTTCTGCAAAACCACAAGATGTGCATGCAAATGGTGCTTTTTGCAGAACGCGCACGTGGATTTCTACCAAACGACGTGCTAAGCATGCCGATGCTGCTCTTTTTAGCACCCGCGCACGCATTTGTGCGAAAACGCGTTTTAAGCATGCACATGCATCTTTTGGTAGACGCGGATGAAGTTTTCTGCAAAACCACAAGATGTGCAATGCAAATGGTGCTTTTTGCAGAACGCCACGTGGATTTCTACCAAACGACGTGCTAAGCATGCCGATGCTGCTCTTTTTAGCACCCGCGCACGGATTTGTGCGAAAACGCGTTTTAAGCATGCACATGCATCTTTTGGTAGACGCGGATGAAGTTTTCTGCAAAACCACAAGATGTGCATGCAAATGGTGCTTTTTGCAGAACGCGCACGTGGATTTCTACCAAACGACGTGCTAAGCATGCCGATGCTGCTCTTTTTAGCACCCGCGCACGCATTTGTGCGAAAACGCGTTTTAAGCATGCACATGCATCTTTTGGTAGACGCGGATGAAGTTTTCTGCAAAACCACAAGATGTGCATGCAAATGGTGCTTTTTGCAGAACGCGCACGTGGATTTCTACCAAACGACGTGCTAAGCATGCCGATGCTGCTCTTTTTAGCACCCGCGCACGGATTTGTGCGAAAACGCGTTTTAAGCATGCACATGCATCTTTTGGTAGACGCGGATGAAGTTTTCTGCAAAACCACAAGATGTGCATGCAAATGGTGCTTTTGGCAGAACGCGCACGTGGATTTCTACCAAACGACGTGCTAAGCATGCCGATGCTGCTCTTCTTAGCACCCGCGCACGCATTTGTGCGAAAACGCGTTTTAAGCATGCACATGCATCTTTTGGTAGACGCGGATGAAGTTTTCTGCAAAACCACAAGATGTGCATGCAAATGGTGCTTTTTGCAGAACGCGCTCGTGGATTTCTACCAAACGACGTGCTAAGCATGCCGATGCTGCTCTTTTTAGCACCCGTGCACGCATTTGTGCGAAAACGCGTTTTAAAGCATGCACATGCATCTTTTCGTAGACCGCGGATGAAGTTTTCTGCAAAACCACAAGATGTGCATGCAAATGGTGCTTTTGGCAGAACGCGCACGTGGATTTCTACCAAACGACGTGCTAAGCATGCCGATGCTGCTCTTTTTTAGCACCCGCGCACGCATTTGTGCGAAAACGCGTTTTAAAGCATGCACATGCATCTTTTGGTAGACGCGGATGAAGTTTTCTGAAACCACAAGATGTGCAATGCAAATGGTGCTTTTGGCAGAACGCGCACGTGCATTTCTACCAAACGACGTGCTAAGCATGCCGATGCTGCTCTTTTTAGCACCCCGCGCACGCATTTGTGCGAAAACGCGTTTCAAGCATGCACATGCATCTTTTGGTAGACGCGGATGAAGTTTTCTGCAAAAACCACAAGATGTGCATGCAAATGGTGCTTTTGGCAGAACGCGCACGTGGATTTCTACCAAACGACGTGCTAAGCATGCCGATGCTGCTCTTTTTAGCACCCGCGCACGCATTTGTGCGAAAACGCGTTTTAAGCATGCACATGCATCTTTTGGTAGACGCGGATGAAGTTTTCTGCAAAACCACAAGATGTGGATGCAAATGGTGCTTTTTGCAGAACGCGCACGTGGATTTCTACCAAACGACGTGCTAAGCATGCCGATGCTGCTCTTTTTAGCACCCGCGCACGCATTTGTGCGAAAACGCGTTTTAAACATGCACATGCATCTTTTGGTAGACGCGGATGAAGTTTTCTGCAAAACCACAAGATGTGCATGCAAATGGTGCTTTTTGCAGAACGCGCACGTGGATTCTACCAAACGACGTGCTAAGCATGCCGATGCTGCTCTTTTTAGCACCCGCGCACGCATTTGTGCGAAAACGCGTTTTAAGCATGCACATGCATCTTTTGGTAGACGCGGATGAAGTTTTCGCAAAACCACAAGATGTGCATGCAAATGGTGCTTTTTGCAGAACGCGCGCGTGGATTTCTACCAAACGACGTGCTAAGCATGCCGATGCTGCTCTTTTTAGCACCCGCGCACGGATTTGTGCGAAAACGCGTTTTAAGCATGCACATGCATCTTTTGGTAGACGCGGATGAAGTTTTCTGCAAAACCACAAGATGTGCATGCAAATGGTGCTTTTGGCAGAACGCGCACGTGGATTTCTACCAAACGACGTGCTAAGCATGCCGATGCTGCTCTTTTTAGCACCCGCGCACGGATTTGTGCGAAAACGCGTTTTAAGCATGCACATGCATCTTTTGGTAGACGCGGATGAAGTTTTCTGCAAAAACCACAAGATGTGCATGTAAATGGTGCTTTTGGCAGAACGCGCACGTGGATTTCTACCAAACGACGTGCTAAGCATGCCGATGCTGCTCTTTTTTAGCACCCGCGCACGCATTTGTGCGAAAAACGCGTTTTAAGCATGCACATGCATCTTTTGGTAGACGCGGATGTTTTCTGCAAAACCAACAAAGATGTGCATGCAAATGGTGCTTTTGGCAGAACCGCGCACGTGGATTTCTACCAAACGACGTGCTAAGCATGCCGATGCTGCTATTTTTAGCACCCGCGCACGCATTTGTGCGAAAACGCGTTTTTAAGCATGCACATTGCATCTTTTGGTAGACGCGGATGAAGTTTCTGCAAAACCACAAGATGTGCATGCAAATGGTGCTTTTTGCAGAACGCGCACGTGGATTTCTACCAAACGACGTGCTAAGCATGCCGATGCTGCTCTTTTTAGCACCCGCGCACGCATTTGTGCGAAAACGCGTTTTAAGCATGCACATGCATCTTTTGGTAGACGCGGATGAAGTTTTCTGCAAAACCACAAGATGTGCAATGCAAATGGTGCTTTTTGCAGAACGCCACGTGGATTTCTACCAAAACGACGTGCTAAGCATGCCGATGCTGCTCTTTTTAGCACCCGCGCACGGATTTGTGCGAAAACCGCGTTTTAAGCATGCACATGCATCTTTTGGTAGACGAACCACAAGATGTGCATGCAAATGGTGCTTTTTTGCAGAACGCGCACGTGGATTTCTACCAAACGACGTGCTAAGCATGCCGATGCTGCTCTTTTTAGCACCCGCGCACGCATTTGTGCGAAAACGCGTTTTAAGCATGCACATGCATCTTTTGGTAGACGCGGATGAAGTTTTCTGCAAAACCACAAGATGTGCATGCAAATGGTGCTTTTTGCAGAACGCGCACGTGGATTTCTACCAAACGACGTGCTAAGCATGCCGATGCTGCTCTTTTTAGCACCCGCGCACGGATTTGTGCGAAAACGCGTTTTAAGCATGCACATGCATCTTTTGGTAGACGCGGATGAAGTTTTCTGCAAAACCACAAGATGTGCATGCAAATGGTGCTTTTGGCAGAACGCGCACGTGGATTTCTACCAAACGACGTGCTAAGCATGCCGATGCTGCTCTTCTTAGCACCCGCGCACGCATTTGTGCGAAAACGCGTTTTAAGCATGCACATGCATCTTTTGGTAGACGCGGATGAAGTTTTCTGCAAAACCACAATATGTGCATGCAAATGGTGCTTTTTGCAGAACGCGCTCGTGGATTTCTACCAAACGACGTGCTAAGCATGCCGATGCTGCTCTTTTTAGCACCCGCGCACGCATTTGTGCGAAAACGCGTTTTAAGCATGCACATGCATCTTTTGGTAGACGCGATGAAGTTTTCTGCAAACCACAAGATGTGCATGCAAATGGTGCTTTTGGCAGAACGCGCACGTGGATTCTACCAAACGACGTGCTAAGCATGCCGATGCTGCTCTTTTTAGCACCCGCGCACGCATTTGTGCGAAAAACGCGTTTTAAGCATGCACATGCATCTTTTGGTAGACGCGGATGAAGTTTTCTGAAACCACAAGATGTGCATGCAAATGGTGCTTTTGGCAGAACGCGCACGTGCATTTCTACCAAACGACGTGCTAAGCATGCCGATGCTGCTCTTTTTAGCACCCGCGCACGCATTTGTGCGAAAACGCGTTTCAAGCATGCACATGCATCTTTTGGTAGACGCGGATGAAGTTTTCTGCAAAACCACAAGATGTGCATGCAAATGGTGCTTTTGGCAGAACGCGCACGTGGATTTCTACCAAACGACGTGCTAAGCATGCCGATGCTGCTCTTTTTAGCACCCGCGCACGCATTTGTGCGAAAACGCGTTTTAAGCATGCACATGCATCTTTTGGTAGACGCGGATGAAGTTTTCTGCAAAACCACAAGATGTGGATGCAAATGGTGCTTTTTGCAGAACGCGCACGTGGATTTCTACCAAACGACGTGCTAAGCATGCCGATGCTGCTCTTTTTAGCACCCGCGCACGCATTTGTGCGAAAACGCGTTTTAAAACATGCACATGCATCTTTTGGTAGACGCGGATGAAGTTTTCTGCAAAACCACAAGATGTGCATGCAAATGGTGCTTTTTGCAGAACGCGCACGTGGATTTCTACCAAACGACGTGCTAAGCATGCCGATGCTGCTCTTTTTAGCACCCGCGCACGGATTTGTGCGAAAACGCGTTTTAAGCATGCACATGCATCTTTTGGTAGACGCGGATGAAGTTTTCTGCAAAACCACAAGATGTGCATGCAAATGGTGCTTTTTGCAGAACGCGCACGTGGATTTCTACCAAACGACGTGCTAAGCATGCCGATGCTGCTCTTTTTAGCACCCGCGCACGCATTTGTGCGAAAACGCGTTTTAAGCATGCACATGCATCTTTTGGTAGACGCGGATGAAGTTTTCGCAAAACCACAAGATGTGCATGCAAATGGTGCTTTTTGCAGAACGCGCGCGTGGATTTCTACCAAACGACGTGCTAAGCATGCCGATGCTGCTCTTTTTAGCACCCGCGCACGGATTTGTGCGAAAACGCGTTTTAAGCATGCACATGCATCTTTTGGTAGACGCGGATGAAGTTTTCTGCAAAACCACAAGATGTGCATGCAAATGGTGCTTTTGGCAGAACGCGCACGTGGATTTCTACCAAACGACGTGCTAAGCATGCCGATGCTGCTCTTCTTAGCACCCGCGCACGCATTTGTGCGAAAACGCGTTTTAAGCATGCACATGCATCTTTTGGTAGACGCGGATGAAGTTTTTTTGCAAAACCACAAGATGTGCATGCAAATGGTGCTTTTTGCAGAACGCGCTCGCGGATTTCTACCAAACGACGTGCTAAGCATGCCGATGCTGCTCTTTTTAGCACCCGCGCACGCATTTGTGCGAAAACGCGTTTTAAGCATGCACATGCATCTTTTGGTAGACGCGGATGAAGTTTTCTGCAAAACCACAAGATGTGCATGCAAATGGTGCTTTTTGCAGAACGCGCACGTGGATTTCTACCAAACGACGTGCTAAGCATGCGATGCTGCTCTTTTTAGCACCCGCGCACGGATTTGTGCGAAAACGCGTTTAAGCATGCACATGCATCTTTTGGTAGACGCGGATGAAGTTTTCTGCAAAACAACAAGATGTGCATGCAAATGGTGCTTTTTGCAGAACGCGCTCGTGGATTTCTACCAAACGACGTGCTAAGCATGCCGATGCTGCTCTTTTTAGCACCCGCGCACGCATTTGTGCGAAAACGCGTTTTAAGCATGCACATGCATCTTTTGGTAGACGCGGATGAAGTTTTCTGCAAAACCACAAGATGTGCATGCAAATGGTGCTTTTGGCATAACGCGCACGTGGATTTCTACCAAACGACGTGCTAAGCATGCCGATGCTGCTCTTTTTAGCACCCGCGCACGCATTTGTGCGAAAACGCGTTTTAAGCATGCACATGCATCTTTTGGTAGACGCGGATGAAGTTTTCTGCAAAACCACAAGATGTGCATGCAAATGGTGCTTTTTGCAGAACGCGCACGTGGATTTCTACTAAACGACGTGCTAAGCATGCCGATGCTGCTCTTTTTAGCACCCGCGCACGCATTTGTGCGAAAACGCGTTTTAAGCATGCACATGCATCTTTTGGTAGACGCGGATGAAGTTTTCTGCAAAACCACAAGATGCGCATGCAAATGGTGCTTTTGCAGAACGCGCACGTGGATTTCTACCAAACGACGTGCTAAGCATGCCGATGCTGCTCTTTTTAGCACCCGCGCACGCATTTGTGCGAAAACGCGTTTTAATCATGCACATGCATCTTTTGGTAGACGCGGATGAAGTTTTCTGCAAAACCACAAGATGTGCATGCAAATGGTGCTTTTTTGCATCTGTCTCGCGTGTGATTTCTACCAAACGACGTGCTAAGCATGCCGATGCTGCTCTTTTTAGCACCCGCGCACGGATTTGTGCGAAAACGCGTTTTAAGCATGCACATGCATCTTTTGGTAGACGTAAGTTAGTGTAGCAGTTGACTGTTGCAGTCATTTGGATGTTTTGCATGCATTTCACTAGGAAGACTGAGAGCTAAGACTTTTTTATTGCCATGGCCTTGACTGTCTTGATGTTGTTTTGCACCATGCCCTTGTGTTGACTTTTGCATACGATATTTTTCAGGCACCCGCTTTATATAACGCAAGAAGGCAGCTGCAAGGACACGAGGATGTGAAAGAGCCAGTGCAGCGCGACTTCACGTAGTGCAGAGGAGCCAATGCCAAAAAATCAAAATACATTGGCATGTTATTTGGACAAGAAAACTAGTATGTGGGTATATTGGGTGTACCATTTGACCAAATGTCAACAAAATCAAGATACAGTATGTTACACGAAGATGAAAATTCTCACGTGCTCCAGGCAGTCATCTTAACATGGTATATTTATGTAATGTCTCTGATTGGAAAGTCAAATCAAGTATGCTCTCTGGAGACAAACACATTGCAGCAAGTGTCATTGAAAAGTTAAAAATGTGTTTTAAGAAAGCTGATTAGTTCTGAGAAGTGACTGCTTTTTGTCTTGCCTCTCAACAGATATATCCATGTGATAAAAAAATAGTGGTACAATGAAATTGCATATTTGCTTAGCGACATGATACATACTTGCAATGAGCACGGTGCCTGTGTTTACTATAAAAAGCAACAGCCCATGCTTGGTTAGGTTAGGCCAACTACAACATGCAGGCATGGGTGATTGGCGCTTTTTTTATTTCTGTGTCGTGAGGTTTATTGACGTGCGTATAGGTGCAGTGGCACGCAGTATGGCTAGTACAAAAAAGGGGGGGGGGGCAGATATATGTAGCTCACTGTACACGACACAGGGCAAAGGAAATCCGTGTTCAGTAACTATGTTAAATGCCATGTACGTAAATTTTACAACGCTACTCGTTCGAAGCGCGCACAGGTGCATATTGAAGAAAAGTTTCCAGGGTAGATAATTTAGTTCGTAATTTACACTAATTTTGCTCTAACCACGAGACATAATAATTTGAATATACTGCACGGAAAAACCTAGAGCGAATTAAATTGTGTATCAGCTTCGTGTGTATCCATATAGTCTTTCCTATGCATTAGGTTTTTTGCGTAATGCATTAGCAGTTGACAGCCTATCTTATGATGTGTACTCTGTTTACATTACAGTTGTTTATTAGTTTACTCGTTTGTTTTGCGACTGCTGAAATGCCGGCATATATATATTTTCCACATTTGACATAACCCTGTATGTTTTGCAGGGACAACCCAGGACGTGCATTTCGCAGCACCCAGTCAACTGCCAAAAGTGACTCAAACACAGGCCACCAGTAAGTGGACAACAGTTGCAATTTCACATTATGCAGTTGGCGGCTGCCTTGTACGGAGGCTTTTTTTTTTAATGAGATGGTGATGTCGTTCTAATGTACATTTTGACCACAAAGGTGCGATCACGTCTCACAGAGGCATATATGGTTGCTATTCTCTGCGAGGGACATGTTCTCGTGTTCGTGAAGCATTTGTGTTTGGCAGTATTGTCGCCCAATGAGTTGGATATAAACACTAACTCGCCACTGCCGGCAAGTAGTTGCGAGAAACGCATTATGACGCTGTAAAGTTATTTCATTAATTCGAAGGAAAGTTTCGCAGCAGGAAAAAAGGTTGCTATTCCAGGTAAACATGTCTTTTTCTCACAGGTTATTTATCCAAACTGTGGATGCATGAAATTCGTGACTTATGAATAGATTTTAATTTATTCTTTAGTAATGCTTCTAAAAGAGACTAGAAATAGCATGTGACTACCTCTGCAATCAGCAGACCATACATTTACAGTCATAAGTGGCAGTTCCATGCAGTCTGGCACGTTATATAACCTTTCCTTTCAGCAACATTGGAACTGGTGGCTGCGTTTTCAGGAGAAGTGCACTTGACACTGTATATGAATGTGTGAATTCGGTTTTCTTTGTATGTGTCGGCTCACTGACAAACAGTGCAAAAATCTGTTGTACCATGAGCCTGACGACGCCTTCTGGTGCTAGAAATGCGGCACTTCGTA
>NW_027315086.1:0-79070 GCF_023375885.2 Dermacentor andersoni | reverse complement strand
ACACACGCGAGACAGAAAACGCGTTTTCGCACAAATCCGTGCGCGGGTGCTAAAAAGAGCAGCATCGGCAAGCTTAGCACGTCGTGTGGTAGAAATCCACGTGCGCGTTCTGCCAAAAGCACCATTTGCATGCACATCTTGTATTTTTGCAGAAAACTTCATCCGCGTCTACCAAAAGATGCATGTGCATGCTTAAAACGCGTTTTCGCACAAATCCGTGCGCGGGTGCAAAAAAGAGCAGCATCGGCATGCTTAGCACGTCGTTTGGTAGAAATCCACGTGCGCGTTCTGCCAAAAGCACCATTTGCATGCACATCTTGTGGTTTTGGAGAAAACGACATCCGCGTCTACCAAAAGATGCATGTGCCTGCTTAAAACGCGTTTTCGCACAAATCCGTGCGCGGGTGCAAAAAAGAGCAGCACCGGCATGCTTAGCACGTCGTTTGGTAGAAATCCACGTGCGCGTTCTGCCAAAAGCACCATTTGCATGCATATCTTGTGGTTTTGCAGAAAACATCATCCGCGTCTACCAAAAGATGCATGTGCATGCTTAAAACGCGTTTTCGCACAAATCCGTGCGCGGGTGCTAAAAAGAGCAGCATCGGCATGCTTAGCACGTCGTTTGGTAGAAATGCACGTGCGCGTTCTGCCAAAAGCACCATTTGCATGCACATCTTGTATTTTTGCAGAAAACTTCATCCGCGTCTACCAAAAGATGCATGTGCATGCTTAAAACGCGTTTTCGCACAAATCCCTGCGCGGGTGCAAAAAAGAGCAGCATCGGCATGCTTAGCACGTCGTTTGGTAGAAATCCACGTGCGCGTTCTGCCAAAAGCACCATTTGCATGCACATCTTGTGGTTTTGAAGAAAAGATCATCCGCGTCTACCAAAAGATACATGTGCATGCTTAAAACGCGTTTTCGCACAAATCCGTGCGCGGGTGCTAAAAAGAGCAGCATCGGCAAGCTTAGCACGTCGTGTGGTAGAAATCCACGTGCGCGTTCTGCCAAAAGCACCATTTGCATGCACATCTTGTGGTTTTGGAGGAAAACGACATCCGCGTCTACCAAAAGATGCATGTGCATGCTTAAAACGCGTTTTCGCACAAATCCGTGCGCGGGTGCAAAAAAGAGCAGCATCGGCATGCTTAGCACGTCGTTTGGTAGAAAACCACGTGCGCGTTCTGCCAAAAGCACCATTTGCATGCACATTTTGTGGTTTTGCAGAAAACATCATCCGCGTCTACCAAACGATGCATGTGCATGCTTAAAACGCGTTTTCGCACAAATCCGTGCGCGGGTGCTAAAAAGACCAGTATCGGCATGCTTAGCACGTCGTTTGGTAGATATCCACGTGCGCGTTCTGCCAAAAGCACCATTTGCATGCACATCTTGTGGTTTTGGAGAAAACAACATCCGTGTCAACCAAAAGATGCTTGTGCATGCTTAAAACGCGTTTTCGCACAAATCCGTGCGCGGGTGCTAAAAAGAGCAGCATCGGCATGCTTAGCACGTCGTTTGGTAGAAATCCACGTGCGCGTTCTGCCAAAAGCACCATTTGCGTGCACATCTTGCGGTTTTGCAGAAAACAGCATCCGCGTCCACCAAAAGATGCATGTGCATGCTTAAAACGCGTTTTCGCACAAATCCGTGCGCGGGTGCTAAAAAGAGCAGCATCGGCATGCTTAGCACGTCGTTTGGTAGAAATACACGTGCGCGTTCTGCCAAAAGCACCATTTGCATGCACATCTTGTGGTTTTTCAGAAAACATCATCCGCGTCTACCAAAAGATGCATGTGCATGCTTAAAACGCGTTTTCGCACAAATCCGTGCGCGGGTGCTAAAAAGAGCAGCATCGGCATGCTTAGCACGTCGTTTGGTAGAAATGCACGTGCGCGTTCTGCCAAAAGCACCATTTGCATGCACATCTTGTATTTTTGCAGAAAACTTCATCCGCGTCTACCAAAAGATGCATGTGCATGCTCAAAACGCGTTTTCGCACAAATCCGTGCGCGGGTGCAAAAAAGAGCAGCATCGGCATGCTTAGCACGTCGTTTGGTAGAAATACACGTGAGCGTTCTGCCAAAAGCACCATTTGCATGCACATCTTGTGGTTTTTCAGAAAACTTCATCCGCGTCTACCAAAAGATGCATGTGCATGCTTAAAACGCGTTTTCGCACAAATCCGTGCGCGGGTGCTAAAAAGAGCAGCATCGGCAAGCTTAGCACGTCGTGTGGTAGAAATCCCCGTGCGCGTTCTGCCAAAAGCACCATTTGCATGCACATCTTGTGGTTTTGGAGAAAACGACATCCCCGTCTACCAAAAGATGCATGTGCATGCTTAAAACGCGTTTTCGCACAAATCCGTGCGCGGGTGCTAAAAAGAGCAGCATCGGCATGCTTAGCACGTCGTTTGGTAGAAATCCACGTGCGCGTTCTGCCAAAAGCACCATTTGCATGCAAATCTTGTGGTTTTGGAGAAAACAACATCCGCGTCAACCAAAAGATGCTTGTGCATGCTTAAAACGCGTTTTCGCACAAATCCGTGCGCGGGTGCTAAAAAGAGCAGCATCGGCACGCTTAGCACGTCGTTTGGTAGAAATCCACGTGCGCGTTCTGCCAAAAGCACCATTTGCGTGCACATCTTGTGGTTTTGCAGAAAACAGCATCCGCGTCCACTAAAAGATGCATGTGCATGCTTAAAACGCTTTTTCGCACAAATCCGTGCGCGGGTGCTAAAAAGAGCAGCATCGGCATGCTTAGCACGTCGTTTGGTAGAAATACACATGCGCGTTCTGCCAAAAGCACCATTTGCATGCACATCTTGTGGTTTTGCAGAAAACATCATCCGCGTCTACCAAAAGATGCATGTGCATGCTTAAAACGCGTTTTCGCACAAATCCGTGCGCGGGTGCTAAAAAGAGCAGCATCGGCATGCTTAGCACGTCGTTTGGTAGAAATCCACGTGCGCGTTCTGCCAAAAGCACCATTTGCATGCACATCTTGTATTTTTGCAGAAAACTTCATCCGCGTCTACCAAAAGATGCATGTGCATGCTTAAAACGCGTTTTCGCACAAATCCGTGCGCGGGTGCAAAAAAGAGCAGCATCGGCATGCTTAGCACGTCGTTTGGTAGAAATCCACGTGCGCGTTCTGCCAAAAGCACCATTTGCATGCACATCTTGTGGTTTTGCAGAAAAGATCATCCGCGTCTACCAAAAGATACATGTGCATGCTTAAAACGCGTTTTCGCACAAATCCTTGCGCGGGTGCTAAAAAGAGCAGCATCGGCAAGCTTAGCACGTCGTGTGGTAGAAATCCACGTGCGCGTTCTGCCAAAAGCACCATTTGCATGCACATCTTGTGGTTTTGGAGGAAAACGACATCCGCGTCTACCAAAAGATGCATGTGCATGCTTAAAACGCGTTTTCGCACAAATCCGTGCGCGGGTGCAAAAAAGAGCAGCATCGGCATGCTTAGCACGTCGTTTGGTAGAAAACCACGTGCGCGTTCTGCCAAAAGCACCATTTGCATGCACATTTTGTGGTTTTGCAGAAAACATCATCCGCGTCTACCAAACGATGCATGTGCATGCTTAAAACGCGTTTTCGCACAAATCCGTGCGCGGGTGCTAAAAAGACCAGTATCGGCATGCTTAGCACGTCGTTTGGTAGAAATCCACGTGCGCGTTCTGCCAAAAGCACCATTTGCATGCACATCTTGTGGTTTTGGAGAAAACAACATCCGCGTCAACCAAAAGATGCTTGTGCATGCTTAAAACGCGTTTTCGCACAAATCCGTGCGCGGGTGCTAAAAAGAGCAGCATCGGCATGCTTAGCACGTCGTTTGGTAGAAATACACGTGCGCGTTCTGCCAAAAGCACCATTTGCATGCACATCTTTTCGTTTTTCAGAAAACATCATCCGCGTCTACCAAAAGATGCATGTGCATGCTTAAAACGCGTTTTCGCACAAATCCGTGCGCGGGTGCTAAAAAGAGCAGCATCGGCATGCTTAGCACGTCATTTGGTAGAAATCCACGTGCGCGTTCTGCCAAAAGCACCATTTGCATGCACATCTTGTGGTTTTGGAGAAAACAACATCCGTGTCAACCAAAAGATGCTTGTGCATGCTTAAAACGCGTTTTCGCACAAATCCGTGCGCGGGTGCTAAAAAGAGCAGCATCGGCATGCTTAGCACGTCGTTTGGTAGAAATCCACGTGCGCGTTCTGCCAAAAGCACCATTTGCGTGCACATCTTGCGGTTTTGCAGAAAACAGCATCCGCGTCCACCAAAAGATGCATGTGCATGCTTAAAACGCGTTTTCGCACAAATCCGTGCGCGGGTGCTAAAAAGAGCAGCATCGGCATGCTTAGCACGTCGTTTGGTAGAAATACACGTGCGCGTTCTGCCAAAAGCACCATTTGCATGCACATCTTGTGGTTTTTCAGAAAACATCATCCGCGTCTACCAAAAGATGCATGTGCATGCTTAAAACGCGTTTTCGCACAAATCCGTGCGCGGGTGCTAAAAAGAGCAGCATCGGCATGCTTAGCACGTCGTTTGGTAGAAATGCACGTGCGCGTTCTGCCAAAAGCACCATTTGCATGCACATCTTGTATTTTTGCAGAAAACTTCATCCGCGTCTACCAAAAGATGCATGTGCATGCTCAAAACGCGTTTTCGCACAAATCCGTGCGCGGGTGCAAAAAAGAGCAGCATCGGCATGCTTAGCACGTCGTTTGGTAGAAATACACGTGCGCGTTCTGCCAAAAGCACCATTTGCATGCACATCTTGTGGTTTTTCAGAAAACATCATCCGCGTCTACCAAAAGATGCATGTGCATGCTTAAAACGCGTTTTCGCACAAATCCGTGCGCGGGTGCTAAAAAGAGCAGCATCGGCAAGCTTAGCACGTCGTGTGGTAGAAATCCACGTGCGCGTTCTGCCAAAAGCACCATTTGCATGCACATCTTGTATTTTTGCAGAAAACTTCATCCGCGTCTACCAAAAGATGCATGTGCATGCTTAAAACGCGTTTTCGCACAAATCCGTGCGCGGGTGCAAAAAAGAGCAGCATCGGCATGCTTAGCACGTCGTTTGGTAGAAATCCACGTGCGCGTTCTGCCAAAAGCACCATTTGCATGCACATCTTGTGGTTTTGGAGAAAACGACATCCGCGTCTACCAAAAGATGCATGTGCCTGCTTAAAACGCGTTTTCGCACAAATCCGTGCGCGGGTGCAAAAAAGAGCAGCACCGGCATGCTTAGCACGTCGTTTGGTAGAAATCCACGTGCGCGTTCTGCCAAAAGCACCATTTGCATGCATATCTTGTGGTTTTGCAGAAAACATCATCCGCGTCTACCAAAAGATGCATGTGCATGCTTAAAACGCGTTTTCGCACAAATCCGTGCGCGGGTGCTAAAAAGAGCAGCATCGGCATGCTTAGCACGTCGTTTGGTAGAAATGCACGTGCGCGTTCTGCCAAAAGCACCATTTGCATGCACATCTTGTATTTTTGCAGAAAACTTCATCCGCGTCTACCAAAAGATGCATGTGCATGCTTAAAACGCGTTTTCGCACAAATCCCTGCGCGGGTGCAAAAAAGAGCAGCATCGGCATGCTTAGCACGTCGTTTGGTAGAAATCCACGTGCGCGTTCTGCCAAACGCACCATTTGCATGCACATCTTGTGGTTTTGAAGAAAAGATCATCCGCGTCTACCAAAAGATACATGTGCATGCTTAAAACGCGTTTTCGCACAAATCCGTGCGCGGGTGCTAAAAAGAGCAGCATCGGCAAGCTTAGCACGTCGTGTGGTAGAAATCCACGTGCGCGTTCTGCCAAAAGCACCATTTGCATGCACATCTTGTGGTTTTGGAGAAAACGACATCCGCGTCTACCAAAAGATGCATGTGCATGCTTAAAACGCGTTTTCGCACAAATCCGTGCGCGGGTGCAAAAAAGAGCAGCATCGGCATGCTTAGCACGTCGTTTGGTAGAAAACCACGTGCGCGTTCTGCCAAAAGCACCATTTGCATGCACATTTTGTGGTTTTGCAGAAAACATCATCCGCGTCTACCAAACGATGCATGTGCATGCTTAAAACGCGTTTTCGCACAAATCCGTGCGCGGGTGCTAAAAAGACCAGTATCGGCATGCTTAGCACGTCGTTTGGTAGATATCCACGTGCGCGTTCTGCCAAAAGCACCATTTGCATGCACATCTTGTGGTTTTGGAGAAAACAACATCCGTGTCAACCAAAAGATGCTTGTGCATGCTTAAAACGCGTTTTCGCACAAATCCGTGCGCGGGTGCTAAAAAGAGCAGCATCGGCATGCTTAGCACGTCGTTTGGTAGAAATCCACGTGCGCGTTCTGCCAAAAGCACCATTTGCGTGCACATCTTGCGGTTTTGCAGAAAACAGCATCCGCGTCCACCAAAAGATGCATGTGCATGCTTAAAACGCGTTTTCGCACAAATCCGTGCGCGGGTGCTAAAAAGAGCAGCATCGGCATGCTTAGCACGTCGTTTGGTAGAAATACACGTGCGCGTTCTGCCAAAAGCACCATTTGCATGCACATCTTGTGGTTTTTCAGAAAACATCATCCGCGTCTACCAAAAGATGCATGTGCATGCTTAAAACGCGTTTTCGCACAAATCCGTGCGCGGGTGCTAAAAAGAGCAGCATCGGCATGCTTAGCACGTCGTTTGGTAGAAATGCACGTGCGCGTTCTGCCAAAAGCACCATTTGCATGCACATCTTGTATTTTTGCAGAAAACTTCATCCGCGTCTACCAAAAGATGCATGTGCATGCTCAAAACGCGTTTTCGCACAAATCCGTGCGCGGGTGCAAAAAAGAGCAGCATCGGCATGCTTAGCACGTCGTTTGGTAGAAATACACGTGCGCGTTCTGCCAAAAGCACCATTTGCATGCACATCTTGTGGTTTTTCAGAAAACATCATCCGCGTCTACCAAAAGATGCATGTGCATGCTTAAAACGCGTTTTCGCACAAATCCGTGCGCGGGTGCTAAAAAGAGCAGCATCGGCAAGCTTAGCACGTCGTGTGGTAGAAATCCCCGTGCGCGTTCTGCCAAAAGCACCATTTGCATGCACATCTTGTGGTTTTGGAGAAAACGACATCCCCGTCTACCAAAAGATGCATGTGCATGCTTAAAACGCGTTTTCGCACAAATCCGTGCGCGGGTGCTAAAAAGAGCAGCATCGGCATGCTTAGCACGTCGTTTGGTAGAAATCCACGTGCGCGTTCTGCCAAAAGCACCATTTGCATGCAAATCTTGTGGTTTTGGAGAAAACAACATCCGCGTCAACCAAAAGATGCTTGTGCATGCTTAAAACGCGTTTTCGCACAAATCCGTGCGCGGGTGCTAAAAAGAGCAGCATCGGCACGCTTAGCACGTCGTTTGGTAGAAATCCACGTGCGCGTTCTGCCAAAAGCACCATTTGCGTGCACATCTTGTGGTTTTGCAGAAAACAGCATCCGCGTCCACTAAAAGATGCATGTGCATGCTTAAAACGCGTTTTCGCACAAATCCGTGCGCGGGTGCTAAAAAGAGCAGCATCGGCATGCTTAGCACGTCGTTTGGTAGAAATACACATGCGCGTTCTGCCAAAAGCACCATTTGCATGCACATCTTGTGGTTTTGCAGAAAACATCATCCGCGTCTACCAAAAGATGCATGTGCATGCTTAAAACGCGTTTTCGCACAAATCCGTGCGCGGGTGCTAAAAAGAGCAGCATCGGCATGCTTAGCACGTCGTTTGGTAGAAATCCACGTGCGCGTTCTGCCAAAAGCACCATTTGCATGCACATCTTGTGGTTTTGGAGAAAACAACATCCGCGTCAACCAAAAGATGCTTGTGCATGCTTAAAACGCGTTTTCGCACAAATCCGTGCGCGGGTGCTAAAAAGAGCAGCATCGGCATGCTTAGCACGTCGTTTGGTAGAAATCCACGTGCGCGTTCTGCCAAAAGCACCATTTGCGTGCACATCTTGCTGTTTTGCAGAAAACAGCATCCGCGTCCACCAAAAGATGCATGTGCATGCTTAAAACGCGTTTTCGCACAAATCCGTGCGCGGGTGCTAAAAAGAGCAGCATCGGCATGCTTAGCACGTCGTTTCGTAGAAATACACGTGCGCGTTCTGCCAAAAGCACCATTTGCATGCACATCTTGTGGTTTTTCAGAAAACATCATCCGCGTCTACCAAAAGATGCATGTGCATGCTTAAAACGCGTTTTCGCACAAATCCGTGCGCGGGTGCTAAAAAGAGCAGCATCGGCAAGCTTAGCACGTCGTGTGGTAGAAATCCACGTGCGCGTTCTGCCAAAAGCACCATTTGCATGCACATCTTGTGGTTTTGGAGAAAACGACATCCCCGTCTACCAAAAGATGCATGTGCATGCTTAAAACGCGTTTTCGCACAAATCCGTGCGCGGGTGCTAAAAAGAGCAGCATCGGCATGCTTAGCACGTCGTTTGGTAGAAATCCACGTGCGCGTTCTGCCAAAAGCACCATTTGCATGCAAATCTTGTGGTTTTGGAGAAAACAACATCCGCGTCAACCAAAAGATGCTTGTGCATGCTTAAAACGCGTTTTCGCACAAATCCGTGCGCGGGTGCTAAAAAGAGCAGCATCGGCATGCTTAGCACGTCGTTTGGTAGAAATCCACGTGCGCGTTCTGCCAAAAGCACCATTTGCGTGCACATCTTGTGGTTTTGCAGAAAACAGCATCCGCGTCCACTAAAAGATGCATGTGCATGCTTAAAACGCGTTTTCGCACAAATCCGTGCGCGGGTGCTAAAAAGAGCAGCATCGGCATGCTTAGCACGTCGTTTGGTAGAAATACACATGCGCGTTCTGCCAAAAGCACCATTTGCATGCACATCTTGTGGTTTTGCAGAAAACATCATCCGCGTCTACCAAAAGATGCATGTGCATGCTTAAAACGCGTTTTCGCACAAATCCGTGCGCGGGTGCTAAAAAGAGCAGCATCGGCATGCTTAGCACGTCGTTTGGTAGAAATCCACGTGCGCGTTCTGCCAAAAGCACCATTTGCATGCACATCTTGTGGTTTTGGAGAAAACAACATCCGCGTCAACCAAAAGATGCTTCTGCATGCTTAAAACGCGTTTTCGCACAAATCCGTGCGCGGGTGCTAAAAAGAGCAGCATCGGCATGCTTAGCACGTCGTTTGGTAGAAATCCACGTGCGCGTTCTGCCAAAAGCACCATTTGCGTGCACATCTTGCTGTTTTGCAGAAAACAGCATCCGCGTCCACCAAAAGATGCATGTGCATGCTTAAAACGCGTTTTCGCACAAATCCGTGCGCGGGTGCTAAAAAGAGCAGCATCGGCATGCTTAGCACGTCGTTTCGTAGAAATACACGTGCGCATTCTGCCAAAAGCACCATTTGCATGCACATCTTGTGGTTTTTCAGAAAACATCATCCGCGTCTACCAAAAGATGCATGTGCATGCTTAAAACGCGTTTTCGCACAAATCCGTGCGCGGGTGCTAAAAAGAGCAGCATCGGCATGCTTAGCACGTCGTTTGGTAGAAATGCACGTGCGCGTTCTGCCAAAAGCACCATTTGCATGCACATCTTGTATTTTTGCAGAAAACTTCATCCGCGTCTACCAAAAGATGCATGTGCATGCTTAAAACGCGTTTTCGCACAAATCCGTGCGCGGGTGCAAAAAAGAGCAGCATCGGCATGCTTAGCACGTCGTTTGGTAGAAATCCACGTGCGCGTTCTGCCAAAAGCACCATTTGCATGCACATCTTGTGGTTTTGCAGAAAAGATCATCCGCGTCTACCAAAAGATACATGTGCATGCTTAAAACGCGTTTTCGCACAAATCCGTGCGCGGGTGCTAAAAAGAGCAGCATCGGCATGCTTAGCACGTCGTTTGGTAGAAATCCACGTGCGCGTTCTGCCAAAAGCACCATTTGCGTGCACATCTTGTGGTTTTGCAGAAAACAGCATCCGCGTCCACTAAAAGATGCATGTGCATGCTTAAAACGCGTTTTCGCACAAATCCGTGCGCGGGTGCTAAAAAGAGCAGCATCGGCATGCTTAGCACGTCGTTTGGTAGAAATACACATGCGCGTTCTGCCAAAAGCACCATTTGCATGCACATCTTGTGGTTTTGCAGAAAACATCATCCGCGTCTACCAAAAGATGCATGTGCATGCTTAAAACGCGTTTTCGCACAAATCCGTGCGCGGGTGCTAAAAAGAGCAGCATCGGCATGCTTAGCACGTCGTTTGGTAGAAATCCACGTGCGCGTTCTGCCAAAAGCACCATTTGCATGCACATCTTGTGGTTTTGGAGAAAACAACATCCGCGTCAACCAAAAGATGCTTCTGCATGCTTAAAACGCGTTTTCGCACAAATCCGTGCGCGGGTGCTAAAAAGAGCAGCATCGGCATGCTTAGCACGTCGTTTGGTAGAAATCCACGTGCGCGTTCTGCCAAAAGCACCATTTGCGTGCACATCTTGCTGTTTTGCAGAAAACAGCATCCGCGTCCACCAAAAGATGCATGTGCATGCTTAAAACGCGTTTTCGCACAAATCCGTGCGCGGGTGCTAAAAAGAGCAGCATCGGCATGCTTAGCACGTCGTTTCGTAGAAATACACGTGCGCATTCTGCCAAAAGCACCATTTGCATGCACATCTTGTGGTTTTTCAGAAAACATCATCCGCGTCTACCAAAAGATGCATGTGCATGCTTAAAACGCGTTTTCGCACAAATCCGTGCGCGGGTGCTAAAAAGAGCAGCATCGGCATGCTTAGCACGTCGTTTGGTAGAAATGCACGTGCGCGTTCTGCCAAAAGCACCATTTGCATGCACATCTTGTATTTTTGCAGAAAACTTCATCCGCGTCTACCAAAAGATGCATGTGCATGCTTAAAACGCGTTTTCGCACAAATCCGTGCGCGGGTGCAAAAAAGAGCAGCATCGGCATGCTTAGCACGTCGTTTGGTAGAAATCCACGTGCGCGTTCTGCCAAAAGCACCATTTGCATGCACATCTTGTGGTTTTGCAGAAAAGATCATCCGCGTCTACCAAAAGATACATGTGCATGCTTAAAACGCGTTTTCGCACAAATCCGTGCGCGGGTGCTAAAAAGAGCAGCATCGGCAAGCTTAGCACGTCGTGTGGTAGAAATCCACGTGCGCGTTCTGCCAAAAGCACCATTTGCATGCACATCTTGTGGTTTTGCAGAAAACATCATCCGCGTCTACCAAAAGATGCATGTGTATGCTTAAAACGCGTTTTCGCACAAATCCGTGCGCGGGTGCTAAAAAGAGCAGCATCGGCATGCTTAGCACGTCGTTGGTAGAAATGCACGTGCGCGTTCTGCCAAAAGCACCATTTGCATGCACATCTTGTATTTTTGCAGAAAACTTCATCCGCGTCTACCAAAAGATACATGTGCATGCTTAAAACGCGTTTTCGCACAAATCCGTGCGCGGGTGCAAAAAAGAGCAGCATCGGCATGCTTAGCACGTCGTGTGGTAGAAATCCACGTGCGCGTTCTGCCAAAAGCACCATTTGCATGCACATCTTGTGGTTTTGGAGAAAACGACATCCGCGTCTACCAAAAGATGCATGTGCATGCTTAAAACGCGTTTTCGCACAAATCCGTGCGCGGGTGCAAAAAAGAGCAGCATCGGCATGCTTAGCACGTCGTTTGGTAGAAATCCACGTGCGCGTTCTGCCAAAAGCACCATTTGCATGCACATCTTGTGGTTTTGCAGAAAACATCATCCGCGTCTACCAAAAGATGCATGTGCATGCTTAAAACGCGTTTTCGCACAAATCCGTGAGCGGGTGCTAAAAAGAGCAGCATCGGCATGCTTAGCACGTCCTGTGGTAGAAATCCACGTGCGCGTTCTGCCAAAAGCACCATTTGCATACAGATCTAGTGGTTTTGCAGAAAACATCATCCGCGTCTAAGAAAAGATGCATGTGCATGCTTAAAACGCGTTTTTGGCACAAATCCGTGCGCGGGTGCTAAAAAGAGGAGCATCGGCATGCTTAGCACGTCGTTTGGTAGAAATCCACGTGCGCGTTCTGCCAAAAGCACCATTTGCATGCACATCTTGTGGTTTTGGAGAAAACGACATCCGCGTCTACCAAAAGATGCATGTGCATGCTTAAAACGCGTTTTCGCACAAATGCGTGCGCGGGTGCTAAAAAGAGCAGCATCGGCATGCTTAGCACGTCGTTTGGTAGAAATCCACGTGCGCGTTCTGCCAAAAGCACCATTTGCATGCACATCTTGTGGTTTTGCAGAAAACATCATCCGCGTCTACCAAAAGATGCATGTGCATGCTTAAAACGCGTTTTCGCACAAATCCGTGCGCGGGTGCTAAAAAGAGCAGCATCGGCATGCTTAGCACGTCATTTGGTAGACATCCACGTGCGCGTTCTGCCAAAAGCACCATTTGCATGCACATCTTGTGGTTTTGGAGAAAACAACATCCGCGTCAACCAAAAGATGCTTGTGCATGCTTAAAACGCGTTTTCGCACAAATCCGTGCGCGGGTGCTAAAAAGAGCAGCATCGGCATGCTTAGCACGTCGTTTGGTAGAAATCCACGTGCGCGTTCTGCCAAAAGCACCATTTGCATGCACATCTTGTGGTTTTGCAGAAAACATCATCCGCGTCTACCAAAAGATGCATGTGCATGCTTAAAACGCGTTTTCGCACAAATCCGTGCGCGGGTGCTAAAAAGAGCAGCATCGGCATGCTTAGCACGTCGTTTGGTAGAAATCCACGTGCGCGTTCTGCCAAAAGCACCATTTGCATGCACATCTTGTGGTTTTAGAGAAAACAACATCCGCGTCAACCAAAAGATGCTTGTGCATGCTTAAAACGCGTTTTCGCACAAATCCGTGCGCGGGTGCTAAAAAGAGCAGCATCGGCATGCTTAGCACGTCGTTTGGTAGAAATCCACGTGCGCGTTCTGCCAAAAGCACCATTTGCATGCACATCTTGTGGTTTTGGAGAAAACAACATCCGCGTCAACCAAAACATGCTTGTGCATGCTTAAAACGCGTTTTCGCACAAATCCGTGCGCGGGTGCTAAAAAGAGCAGCATCGGCATGCTTAGCACGTCGTTTGGTAGAAATACACGTGCGCGTTCTGCCAAAAGCACCATTTGCATGCACATCTTGTGGTTTTGCAGAAAACATCATCCGCGTCTACCAAAAGATGCATGTGCATGCTTAAAACGCGTTTTCGCACAAATCCGTGCGCGGGTGCTAAAAAGAGCAGCATCGGCATGCTTAGCACGTCGTTTGGTAGAAATCCACGTGCGCGTTCTGCCAAAAGCACCATTTGCATGCACATCTTGTGGTTTTTCAGAAAACATCATCCGCGTCTACCAAAAGATGCATGTGCATGCTTAAAAACGCGTTTTCGCACAAATCCGTGCGCGGGTGCTAAAAAGAGCAGCATCGGCATGCTTAGCACGTCGTTTCGTAGAAATACACGTGCGCGTTCTGCCAAAAGCACCATTTGCATGCACATCTTGTGGTTTTTCAGAAAACATCATCCGCGTCTACCAAAAGATGCATGTGCATGCTTAAAACGCGTTTTCGCACAAATCCGTGCGCGGGTGCTAAAAAGAGCAGCATCGGCATGCTTAGCACGTCGTTTGGTAGAAATGCACGTGCGCGTTCTGCCAAAAGCACCATTTGCATGCACATCTTGTATTTTTGCAGAAAACTTCATCCGCGTCTACCAAAAGATGCATGTGCATGCTCAAAACGCGTTTTCGCACAAATCCGTGCGCGGGTGCAAAAAAGAGCAGCATCGGCATGCTTAGCACGTCGTTTGGTAGAAATACACGTGCGCGTTCTGCCAAAAGCACCATTTGCATGCACATCTTGTGGTTTTTCAGAAAACATCATCCGCGTCTACCAAAAGATGCATGTGCATGCTTAAAACGCGTTTTCGATCTGTCTCGCGTGTGTGTGCTAAAAAGAGCAGCATCGGCATGCTTAGTACGTCGTTTCGTAGAAATACACGTGCGCGTTCTGCCAAAAGCACCATTTGCATGCACATCTTGTGGTTTTTCAGAAAACATCATCCGCGTCTACCAAAAGATGCATGTGCATGCTTAAAACGCGTTTTCGCACAAATGCGTGCGCGGGTGCTAAAAAGAGCAGCATCGGCATGCTTAGCACGTCGTTTGGTAGAAATGCACGCGCGCGTTCTGCCAAAAGCACCATTTGCATGCACATCTTGTATTTTTGCAGAAAACTTCATCCGCGTCTACCAAAAGATGCATGTGCATGCTTAAAACGCGTTTTCGCACAAATCCGTGCGCGGGTGCAAAAAAGAGCAGCATCGGCATGCTTAGCACGTCGTTTGGTAGAAATCCACGTGCGCGTTCTGCCAAAAGCACCATTTGCATGCACATCTTGTGGTTTTGCAGAAAAGATCATCCGCGTCTACCAAAAGATACATGTGCATGCTTAAAACGCGTTTTCGCACAAATCCGTGCGCGGGTGCTAAAAAGAGCAGCATCGGCAAGCTTAGCACGTCGTGTGGTAGAAATCCACGTGCGCGTTCTGCCAAAAGCACCATTTGCATGCATATCTTGTGGTTTTGCAGAAAACATCATCCGCGTCTACCAAAAGATGCATGTGCATGCTTAAAACGCGTTTTCGCACAAATCCGTGCGCGGGTGCTAAAAAGAGCAGCATCGGCATGCTTAGCACGTCGTTGGTAGAAATGCACGTGCGCGTTCTGCCAAAAGCACCATTTGCATGCACATCTTGTATTTTTGCAGAAAACTTCATCCGCGTCTACCAAAAGATACATGTGCATGCTTAAAACGCGTTTTCGCACAAATCCGTGCGCGGGTGCAAAAAAGAGCAGCATCGGCATGCTTAGCACGTCGTGTGGTAGAAATCCACGTGCGCGTTCTGCCAAAAGCACCATTTGCATGCACATCTTGTGGTTTTGGAGAAAACGACATCCGCGTCTACCAAAAGATGCATGTGCATGCTTAAAACGCGTTTTCGCACAAATCCGTGCGCGGGTGCAAAAAAGAGCAGCATCGGCATGCTTAGCACGTCGTTTGGTAGAAATCCACGTGCGCGTTCTGCCAAAAGCACCATTTGCATGCACATCTTGTGGTTTTGCAGAAAACATCATCCGCGTCTACCAAAAGATGCATGTGCATGCTTAAAACGCGTTTTCGCACAAATCCGTGCGCGGGTGCTAAAAAGAGCAGCATCGGCATGCTTAGCACGTCGTTTGGTAGAAATCCACGTGCGCGTTCTGCCAAAAGCACCATTTGCATGCACATCTTGTGGTTTTGCAGAAAACAGCATCCGCGTCCACCAAAAGATGCATGTGCATGCTTAAAACGCGTTTTCGCACAAATCCGTGCGCGGGTGCTAAAAAGAGCAGCATCGGCATGCTTAGCACGTCGTTTGGTAGAAATACACGTGCGCGTTCTGCCAAAAGCACCATTTGCATGCACATCTTTTGGTTTTTCAGAAAACATCATCCGCGTCTACCAAAAGATGCATGTGCATGCTTAAAACGCGTTTTCGCACAAATCCGTGCGCGGGTGCTAAAAAGAGCAGCATCGGCATGCTTAGCACGTCATTTGGTAGAAATCCACGTGCGCGTTCTGCCAAAAGCACCATTTGCATGCACATCTTGTGGTTTTGGAGAAAACAACATCCGCGTCAACCAAAAGATGCCTGTGCATGCTTAAAACGCGTTTTCGCACAAATCCGTGCGCGGGTGCTAAAAAGAGCAGCATCGGCATGCTTAGCACGTCGTTTGGTAGAAATCCACGTGCGCGTTCTGCCAAAAGCACCATTTGCGTGCACATCTTGCGGTTTTGCAGAAAACAGCATCCGCGTCCACCAAAAGATGCATGTGCATGCTTAAAACGCGTTTTCGCACAAATCCGTGCGCGGGTGCTAAAAAGAGCAGCATCGGCATGCTTACCACGTCGTTTGGTAGAAATACACGTGCGCGTTCTGCCAAAAGCACCATTTGCATGCACATCTTGTGGTTTTTCAGAAAACATCATCCGCGTCTACCAAAAGATGCATGTGCATGCTTAAAACGCGTTTTCGCACAAATCCGTGCGCGGGTGCTAAAAAGAGCAGCATCGGCATGCTTAGCACGTCGTTTGGTAGAAATGCACGTGCGCGTTCTGCCTAAAGCACCATTTGCATGCACATCTTGTATTTTTGCAGAAAACTTCATCCGCGTCTACCAAAAGATGCATGTGCATGCTTAAAACGCGTTTTCGCACAAATCCGTGCGCGGGTGCAAAAAAGAGCAGCATCGGCATGCTTAGCACGTCGTTTGGTAGAAATACACGTGCGCGTTCTGCGAAAAGCACCATTGGCATGCACATCTTGTGGTTTTTCAGAAAACATCATCCGCGTCTACCAAAAGATGCATGTGCATGCTTAAAACGCGTTTTCGCACAAATCCGTGCGCGGGTGCTAAAAAGAGCAGCATCGGCATGCTTAGCACGTCGTTTGGTAGAAATACACGTGCGCGTTCTGCCAAAAGCACCATTTGCATGCACATCTTGTGGTTTTGCAGAAAACATCATCCGCGTCTACCAAAAGATGCATGTGCATGCTTAAAACGCGTTTTCGCACAAATCCGTGCGCGGGTGTTAAAAAGAGCAGCATCGGCATGCTTAGCACGTCGTTTGGTAGAAATCCACGTGCGCGTTCTGCCAAAAGCACCATTTGCATGCACATCTTGTATTTTTGCAGAAAACTTCATCCGCGTCTACCAAAAGATGCATGTGCATGCTTAAAGCGCGTTTTCGCACAAATCCGTGCGCGGGTGCTAAAAAGAGCAGCATCGGCATGCTTAGCACGTCGTTTGGTAGAAATCCACGTGAGCGTTCTGCCAAAAGCACCATTTGCATGCACATCTTGTGGTTTTGGAGAAAACGACATCCGCGTCTACCAAAAGATGCATGTGTATGCTTAAAACGCGTTTTCGCACAAATCCGTGCGCGGGTGCTAAAAAGAGCAGCATCGGCATGCTTAGTACGTCGTTTGGTAGAAATCCACGTGCGCGTTCTGCCAAAAGCACCATTTGCATGCACATCTTGTGGTTTTGCAGAAAACAGCATCCGCGTCTACCAAAAGATGCATGTGCGTGCTTAAAACGCGTTTTCGTACAAATCCGTGCGCGGGTGCTAAAAAGAGCAGCATCGGCATGCTTAGTACGTCGTTTGGTAGAAATCCACGTGCGCGTTCTGTCAAAAGCACCATTTGCATGCACATCTTGTGGTTTTGCAGAAAACTTCATCCGCGTCTACCAAAAGATGCATGTGCATGCTTAAAACGCGTTTTCGCACAAATCCGTGCGCGGGTGCTAAAAAGAGCAGCATCGGCATGCTTAGCACGTCGCTTGGTAGAAATCCACGTGCGCGTTCTGCCAAAAGCACCATTTGCATGCACATCTTGTGGTTTTCCAGAAAACTTCATCCGCGTCTACCAAAAGATGCATGTGCATGCTTAAAACGCGTTTTCGCACAAATCCGTGCGCGGGTGCTAAGAAGAGCAGCATCGGCATGCTTAGCACATCGTTTGGTAGAAATCCATGTGCGCGTTCTGCCAAAAGCACCATTTGCATGCACATCTTGTGGTTTTGCAGAAAACTTCATCCGCGTCTACCAAAAGATGCATGTCCATGCTTAAAACGCGTTTTCGCACAAATCCGTGCGCGGGTGCTAAAAAGAGCAGCATCGGCATGCTTAGCACGTCGTTTGGTAGAAATCCACGTGCGCGTTCTGCCAAAAGCACCATTTGCTTACAGATCTTGTGGTTTTGCAGAAAACATCATCCGCGTCTACCAAAAGATGCATGTGCATGCTTAAAACGCGTTTTTGGCACAAATCCGTGCGCGGGTGCTAAAAAGAGCAGCATCGGCATGCTTAGCACGTCGTTTGGTAGAAATCCACGTGCGCGTTCTGCCGAAAGCACCATTTGCATGCACATCTTGTGGTTTTGCAGAAAACTTCATCCGCGTCTACCAAAAGATGCATGTGCATGCTTAAAACGCGTTTTCGCACAAATCCGTGCGCGGGTGCTAAAAAGAGCAGCATCGGCATGCTTAGCACGTCGTTTGGTAGAAATGCACGTGCGCGTTCTGCCAAAAGCACCATTTGCATGCACATCTTGTGGTTTTGCAGAAAACATCATCCCCGTCTACCAAAATATGCATGTGCATGCTTAAAACGCGTTTTCGCAGAAATCCGTGCGCGGGTGCTAAAAAGAGCAGCATCGGCAAGCTTAGCACGTCGTGTGGTAGAAATCCACGTGCGCGTTCTGCCAAAAGCACCATTTGCATACAGATCTAGTGGTTTTGCAGAAAACATCATCCGCGTCTAAGAAAAGATGCATGTGCATGCTTAAAACGCGTTTTTGGCACAAATCCGTGCGCGGGTGCTAAAAAGAGGAGCATCGGCATGCTTAGCACGTCGTTTGGTAGAAATCCACGTGCGCGTTCTGCCAAAAGCACCATTTGCATGCACATCTTGTGGTTTTGCAGAAAACAGCATCCGCGTCCACTAAAAGATGCATGTGCATGCTTAAAACGCGTTTTCGCACAAATCCGTGCGCGGGTGCTAAAAAGAGCAGCATCGGCATGCTTAGCACGTCGTTTGGTAGAAATACACGTGCGCGTTCTGCCAAAAGCACCATTTGCATGCACATCTTGTGGTTTTGCAGAAAACATCATCCGCGTCTACCAAAAGATGCATGTGCATGCTTAAAACGCGTTTTCGCACAAATCCGTGCGCGGGTGCTAAAAAGAGCAGCATCGGCATGCTTAGCACGTCGTTTGGTAGACATCCACGTGCGCGTTCTGCCAAAAGCACCATTTGCATGCACATCTTGTATTTTTGCAGAAAACTTCATCCGCGTCTACCAAAAGATGCATGTGCATGCTTAAAACGCGTTTTCGCACAAATCCGTGCGCGGGTGCTAAAAAGAGCAGCATCGGCATGCTTAGCACGTCGTTTGGTAGAAATCCACTTGCGCGTTCTGCCAAAAGCACCATTTTCATGCACATCTTGTGGTTTTGGAGAAAACGACATCCGCGTCTACCAAAAGATGCATGTGTATGCTTAAAACGCGTTTTCGCACAAATCCGTGCGCGGGTGCTAAAAAGAGCAGCATCGGCATGCTTAGCACGTCGTTTGGTAGAAATCCACGTGCGCGTTCTGCCAAAAGCACCATTTGCATGCACATCTTGTGGTTTTGCAGAAAACAGCATCCGCGTCTACCAAAAGATGCATGTGCGTGCTTAACACGCGTTTTCGTACAAATCCGTGCGCGGGTGCTAAAAAGAGCAGCATCGGCATGCTTAGTACGTCGTTTGGTAGAAATCCACGTGCGCGTTCTGTCAAAAGCACCATTTGCATGCACATCTTGTGGTTTTGCAGAAAACTTCATCCGCGTCTACCAAAAGATGCATGTGCATGCTTAAAACGCGTTTTCGCACAAATCCGTGCGCGGGTGCTAAAAAGAGCAGCATCGGCATGCTTAGCACGTCGTTTGGTAGAAATCCACGTGCGCGTTCTGCCAAAAGCACCATTTGCATGCACATCTTGTGGTTTTGGAGAAAACAACATCCGCGTCAACCAAAAGATGCTTGTGCATGCTTAAAACGCGTTTTCGCACAAATCCGTGCGCGGGTGCTAAAAAGAGCAGCATCGGCATGCTTAGCACGTCGTTTGGTAGAAATCCACGTGCGCGTTCTGCCAAAAGCACCATTTGCATGCACATCTTGTGGTTTTGGAGAAAACAACATCCGCGTCAACCAAAAGATGCTTGTGCATGCTTAAAACGCGTTTTCGCACAAATCCGTGCGCGGGTGCTAAAAAGAGCAGCATCGGCATGCTTAGCACGTCGTTTGGTAGAAATCCACGTGCGCGTTCTGCCAAAAGCACCATTTGCGTGCACATCTTGCTGTTTTGCAGAAAACAGCATCCGCGTCCACCAAAAGATGCATGTGCATGCTTAAAACGCGTTTTCGCACAAATCCGTGCGCGGGTGCTAAAAAGAGCAGCATCGGCATGCTTAGCACGTCGTTTCGTAGAAATACACGTGCGCGTTCTGCCAAAAGCACCATTTGCATGCACATCTTGTGGTTTTTCAGAAAACATCATCCGCGTCTACCAAAAGATGCATGTGCATGCTTAAAACGCGTTTTCGCACAAATGCGTGCGCGGGTGCTAAAAAGAGCAGCATCGGCATGCTTAGCACGTCGTTTGGTAGAAATGCACGCGCGCGTTCTGCCAAAAGCACCATTTGCATGCACATCTTGTATTTTGGCAGAAAACTTCATCCGCGTCTACCAAAAGATGCATGTGCATGCTTAAAACGCGTTTTCGCACAAATCCGTGCGCGGGTGCAAAAAAGAGCAGCATCGGCATGCTTAGCACGTCGTTTGGTAGAAATCCACGTGCGCGTTCTGCCAAAAGCACCATTTGCATGCACATCTTGTGGTTTTGCAGAAAAGATCATCCGCGTCTACCAAAAGATACATGTGCATGCTTAAAACGCGTTTTCGCACAAATCCGTGCGCGGGTGCTAAAAAGAGCAGCATCGGCAAGCTTAGCACGTCGTGTGGTAGAAATCCACGTGCGCGTTCTGCCAAAAGCACCGTTTGCATGCATATCTTGTGGTTTTGCAGAAAACATCATCCGCGTCTACCAAAAGATGCATGTGCATGCTTAAAACGCGTTTTCGCACAAATCCGTGCGCGGGTGCTAAAAAGAGCAGCATCGGCATGCTTAGCACGTCGTTGGTAGAAATGCACGTGCGCGTTCTGCCAAAAGCACCATTTGCATGCACATCTTGTATTTTTGCAGAAAACTTCATCCGCGTCTACCAAAAGATACATGTGCATGCTTAAAACGCGTTTTCGCACAAATCCGTGCGCGGGTGCAAAAAAGAGCAGCATCGGCATGCTTAGCACGTCGTGTGGTAGAAATCCACGTGCGCGTTCTGCCAAAAGCACCATTTGCATGCACATCTTGTGGTTTTGGAGAAAACGACATCCGCGTCTACCAAAAGATGCATGTGCATGCTTAAAACGCGTTTTCGCACAAATCCGTGCGCGGGTGCAAAAAAGAGCAGCATCGGCATGCTTAGCACGTCGTTTGGTAGAAATCCACGTGCGCGTTCTGCCAAAAGCACCATTTGCGTGCACATCTTGCTGTTTTGCAGAAAACATCATCCGCGTCTACCAAAAGATGCATGTGCATGCTTAAAACGCGTTTTCGCACAAATCCGTGCGCGGGTGCTAAAAAGAGCAGCATCGGCATGCTTAGCACGTCGTTTGGTAGAAATCCACGTGCGCGTTCTGCCAAAAGCACCATTTGCATGCACATCTTGTGGTTTTGGAGAAAACAACATCCGCGTCAACCAAAAGATGCTTGTGCATGCTTAAAACGCGTTTTCGCACAAATCCGTGCGCGGGTGCTAAAAAGAGCAGCATCGGCATGCTTAGCACGTCGTTTGGTAGAAATCCACGTGCGCGTTCTGCCAAAAGCACCATTTGCGTGCACATCTTGCTGTTTTGCAGAAAACAGCATCCGCGTCCACCAAAAGATGCATGTGCATGCTTAAAACGCGTTTTCGCACAAATCCGTGCGCGGGTGCTAAAAAGAGCAGCATCGGCATGCTTAGCACATCGTTTCGTAGAAATACACGTGCGCGTTCTGCCAAAAGCACCATTTGCATGCACATCTTGTGGTTTTTCAGAAAACATCATCCGCGTCTACCAAAAGATGCATGTGCATGCTTAAAACGCGTTTTCGCACAAATGCGTGCGCGGGTGCTAAAAAGAGCAGCATCGGCATGCTTAGCACGTCGTTTGGTAGAAATGCACGCGCGCGTTCTGCCAAAAGCACCATTTGCATGCACATCTTGTATTTTTGCAGAAAACTTCATCCGCGTCTACCAAAAGATGCATGTGCATGCTTAAAACGCGTTTTCGCACAAATCCGTGCGCGGGTGCAAAAAAGAGCAGCATCGGCATGCTTAGCACGTCGTTTGGTAGAAATCCACGTGCGCGTTCTGCCAAAAGCACCATTTGCATGCACATCTTGTGGTTTTGCAGAAAAGATCATCCGCGTCTACCAAAAGATACATGTGCATGCTTAAAACGCGTTTTCGCACAAATCCGTGCGCGGGTGCTAAAAAGAGCAGCATCGGCAAGCTTAGCACGTCGTGTGGTAGAAATCCACGTGCGCGTTCTGCCAAAAGCACCGTTTGCATGCATATCTTGTGGTTTTGCAGAAAACATCATCCGCGTCTACCAAAAGATGCATGTGCATGCTTAAAACGCGTTTTCGCACAAATCCGTGCGCGGGTGCTAAAAAGAGCAGCATCGGCATGCTTAGCACGTCGTTGGTAGAAATGCACGTGCGCGTTCTGCCAAAAGCACCATTTGCATGCACATCTTGTATTTTTGCAGAAAACTTCATCCGCGTCTACCAAAAGATACATGTGCATGCTTAAAACGCGTTTTCGCACAAATCCGTGCGCGGGTGCAAAAAAGAGCAGCATCGGCATGCTTAGCACGTCGTGTGGTAGAAATCCACATGCGCGTTCTGCCAAAAGCACCATTTGCATGCACATCTTGTGGTTTTGCAGAAAACATCATCCGCGTCTACCAAAAGATGCATGTGCATGCTTAAAACGCGTTTTCGCACAAATCCGTGCGCGGGTGCTAAAAAGAGCAGCATCGGCATGCTTAGCACGTCGTTTGGTAGAAATCCACGTGCGCGTTCTGCCAAAAGCACCATTTGCATGCACATCTTGTGGTTTTGCAGAAAACAGCATCCGCGTCCACCAAAAGATGCATGTGCATGCTTAAAACGCGTTTTCGCACAAATCCGTGCGCGGGTGCTAAAAAGAGCAGCATCGGCATGCTTAGCACGTCGTTTGGTAGAAATACACGTGCGCGTTCTGCCAAAAGCACCATTTGCATGCACATCTTTTGGTTTTTCAGAAAACATCATCCGCGTCTACCAAAAGATGCATGTGCATGCTTAAAACGCGTTTTCGCACAAATCCGTGCGCGGGTGCTAAAAAGAGCAGCATCGGCATGCTTAGCACGTCATTTGGTAGAAATCCACGTGCGCGTTCTGCCAAAAGCACCATTTGCATGCACATCTTGTGGTTTTGGAGAAAACAACATCCGCGTCAACCAAAAGATGCCTGTGCATGCTTAAAACGCGTTTTCGCACAAATCCGTGCGCGGGTGCTAAAAAGAGCAGCATCGGCATGCTTAGCACGTCGTTTGGTAGAAATCCACGTGCGCGTTCTGCCAAAAGCACCATTTGCGTGCACATCTTGCGGTTTTGCAGAAAACAGCATCCGCGTCCACCAAAAGATGCATGTGCATGCTTAAAACGCGTTTTCGCACAAATCCGTGCGCGGGTGCTAAAAAGAGCAGCATCGGCATGCTTAGCACGTCGTTTGGTAGAAATACACGTGCGAGTTCTGCCAAAAGCACCATTTGCATGCACATCTTGTGGTTTTTCAGAAAACATCATCCGCGTCTACCAAAAGATGCATGTGCATGCTTAAAACGCGTTTTCGCACAAATCCGTGCGCGGGTGCTAAAAAGAGCAGCATCGGCATGCTTAGCACGTCGTTTGGTAGAAATGCACGTGCGCGTTCTGCCTAAAGCACCATTTGCATGCACATCTTGTATTTTTGCAGAAAACTTCATCCGCGTCTACCAAAAGATGCATGTGCATGCTTAAAACGCGTTTTCGCACAAATCCGTGCGCGGGTGCAAAAAAGAGCAGCATCGGCATGCTTAGCACGTCGTTTGGTAGAAATACACGTGCGCGTTCTGCGAAAAGCACCATTGGCATGCACATCTTGTGGTTTTTCAGAAAACATCATCCGCGTCTACCAAAAGATGCATGTGCATGCTTAAAACGCGTTTTCGCACAAATCCGTGCGCGGGTGCTAAAAAGAGCAGCATCGGCAAGCTTAGCACGTCGTGTGGTAGAAATCCACGTGCGCGTTCTGCCAAAAGCACCATTTGCATACAGATCTAGTGGTTTTGCAGAAAACATCATCCGCGTCTACCAAAAGATGCATGTGCATGCTTAAAACGCGTTTTTGGCACAAATCCGTGCGCGGGTGCTAAAAAGAGGAGCATCGGCATGCTTAGCACGTCGTTTGGTAGAAATCCACGTGCGCGTTCTGCCAAAAGCACCATTTGCATGCACATCTTGTGGTTTTGGAGAAAACGACATCCGCGTCTACCAAAAGATGCATGTGCATGCTTAAAATGCGTTTTCGCACAAATCCGTGCGCGGGTGCTAAAAAGAGCAGCATCGGCATGCTTAGCACGTCGTTTGGTAGAAATCCACGTGCGCGTTCTGCCAAAAGCACCATTTGCATGCAAATCTTGTGGTTTTGGAGAAAACAACATCCGCGTCAACCAAAAGATGCTTGTGCATGCTTAAAACGCGTTTTCGCACAAATCCGTGCGCGGGTGCTAAAAAGAGCAGCATCGGCATGCTTAGCACGTCGTTTGGTAGAAATCCACGTGCGCGTTCTGCCAAAAGCACCATTTGCGTGCACATCTTGTGGTTTTGCAGAAAACAGCATCCGCGTCCACTAAAAGATGCATGTGCATGCTTAAAACGCGTTTTCGCACAAATCCGTGCGCGGGTGCTAAAAAGAGCAGCATCGGCATGCTTAGCACGTCGTTTGGTAGAAATCCACGTGCGCGTTCTGCCAAAAGCACCATTTGCGTGCACATCTTGTGGTTTTGCAGAAAACAGCATCCGCGTCCACTAAAAGATGCATGTGCATGCTTAAAACGCGTTTTCGCACAAATCCGTGCGCGGGTGCTAAAAAGAGCAGCATCGGCATGCTTAGCACGTCGTTTGGTAGAAATACACGTGCGCGTTCTGCCAAAAGCACCATTTGCATGCACATCTTGTGGTTTTGCAGAAAACATCATCCGCGTCTACCAAAAGATGCATGTGCATGCTTAAAACGCGTTTTCGCACAAATCCGTGCGCGGGTGCTAAAAAGAGCAGCATCGGCATGCTTAGCACGTCGTTTGGTAGAAATCCACGTGCGCGTTCTGCCAAAAGCACCATTTGCATGCACATCTTGTGGTTTTGCAGAAAACAGCATCCGCGTCTACCAAAAGATGCATGTGCGTGCTTAAAACGCGTTTTCGTACAAATCCGTGCGCGGGTGCTAAAAAGAGCAGCATCGGCATGCTTAGTACGTCGTTTGGTAGAAATCCACGTGCGCGTTCTGTCAAAAGCACCATTTGCATGCACATCTTGTGGTTTTGCAGAAAACTTCATCCGCGTCTACCAAAAGATGCATGTGCATGCTTAAAACGCGTTTTCGCACAAATCCGTGCGCGGGTGCTAAAAAGAGCAGCATCGGCATGCTTAGCACGTCGTTTGGTAGAAATCCACGTGCGCGTTCTGCCAAAAGCACCATTTGCATGCACATCTTGTGGTTTTGGAGAAAACGACATCCGCGTCTACCAAAAGATGCATGTGTATGCTTAAAACGCGTTTTCGCACAAATCCGTGCGCGGGTGCTAAAAAGAGCAGCATCGGCATGCTTAGTACGTCGTTTGGTAGAAATCCACGTGCGCGTTCTGCCAAAAGCACCATTTGCATGCACATCTTGTGGTTTTGCAGAAAACAGCATCCGCGTCAACCAAAAGATGCCTGTGCATGCTTAAAACGCGTTTTCGCACAAATCCGTGCGCGGGTGCTAAAAAGAGCAGCATCGGCATGCTTAGCACGTCGTTTGGTAGAAATCCACGTGCGCGTTCTGCCAAAAGCACCATTTGCGTGCACATCTTGCGGTTTTGCAGAAAACAGCATCCGCGTCCACCAAAAGATGCATGTGCATGCTTAAAACGCGTTTTCGCACAAATCCGTGCGCGGGTGCTAAAAAGAGCAGCATCGGCATGCTTAGCACGTCGTTTGGTAGAAATACACGTGCGCGTTCTGCCAAAAGCACCATTTGCATGCACATCTTGTGGTTTTTCAGAAAACATCATCCGCGTCTACCAAAAGATGCATGTGCATGCTTAAAACGCGTTTTCGCACAAATCCGTGCGCGGGTGCTAAAAAGAGCAGCATCGGCATGCTTAGCACGTCGTTTGGTAGAAATGCACGTGCGCGTTCTGCCTAAAGCACCATTTGCATGCACATCTTGTATTTTTGCAGAAAACTTCATCCGCGTCTACCAAAAGATGCATGTGCATGCTTAAAACGCGTTTTCGCACAAATCCGTGCGCGGGTGCAAAAAAGAGCAGCATCGGCATGCTTAGCACGTCGTTTGGTAGAAATACACGTGCGCGTTCTGCGAAAAGCACCATTGGCATGCACATCTTGTGGTTTTTCAGAAAACATCATCCGCGTCTACCAAAAGATGCATGTGCATGCTTAAAACGCGTTTTCGCACAAATCCGTGCGCGGGTGCTAAAAAGAGCAGCATCGGCAAGCTTAGCACGTCGTGTGGTAGAAATCCACGTGCGCGTTCTGCCAAAAGCACCATTTGCATACAGATCTAGTGGTTTTGCAGAAAACATCATCCGCGTCTACCAAAAGATGCATGTGCATGCTTAAAACGCGTTTTTGGCACAAATCCGTGCGCGGGTGCTAAAAAGAGGAGCATCGGCATGCTTAGCACGTCGTTTGGTAGAAATCCACGTGCGCGTTCTGCCAAAAGCACCATTTGCATGCACATCTTGTGGTTTTGGAGAAAACGACATCCGCGTCTACCAAAAGATGCATGTGCATGCTTAAAATGCGTTTTCGCACAAATCCGTGCGCGGGTGCTAAAAAGAGCAGCATCGGCATGCTTAGCACGTCGTTTGGTAGAAATCCACGTGCGCGTTCTGCCAAAAGCACCATTTGCATGCAAATCTTGTGGTTTTGGAGAAAACAACATCCGCGTCAACCAAAAGATGCTTGTGCATGCTTAAAACGCGTTTTCGCACAAATCCGTGCGCGGGTGCTAAAAAGAGCAGCATCGGCATGCTTAGCACGTCGTTTGGTAGAAATCCACGTGCGCGTTCTGCCAAAAGCACCATTTGCGTGCACATCTTGTGGTTTTGCAGAAAACAGCATCCGCGTCCACTAAAAGATGCATGTGCATGCTTAAAACGCGTTTTCGCACAAATCCGTGCGCGGGTGCTAAAAAGAGCAGCATCGGCATGCTTAGCACGTCCTTTGGTAGAAATACACGTGCGCGTTCTGCCAAAAGCACCATTTGCATGCACATCTTGTGGTTTTGCAGAAAACATCATCCGCGTCTACCAAAAGATGCATGTGCATGCTTAAAACGCGTTTTCGCACAAATCCGTGCGCGGGTGCTAAAAAGAGCAGCATCGGCATGCTTAGCACGTCGTTTGGTAGAAATCCACGTGCGCGTTCTGCCAAAAGCACCATTTGCATGCACATCTTGTGGTTTTGGAGAAAACGACATCCGCGTCTACCAAAAGATGCATGTGTATGCTTAAAACGCGTTTTCGCACAAATCCGTGCGCGGGTGCTAAAAAGAGCAGCATCGGCATGCTTAGTACGTCGTTTGGTAGAAATCCACGTGCGCGTTCTGCCAAAAGCACCATTTGCATGCACATCTTGTGGTTTTGCAGAAAACAGCATCCGCGTCTACCAAAAGACGCATGTGCGTGCTTAAAACGCGTTTTCGTACAAATCCGTGCGCGGGTGCTAAAAAGAGCAGCATCGGCATGCTTAGTACGTCGTTTGGTAGAAATCCACGTGCGCGTTCTGTCAAAAGCACCATTTGCATGCACATCTTGTGGTTTTGCAGAAAACTTCATCCGCGTCTACCAAAAGATGCATGTGCATGCTTAAAACGCGTTTTCGCACAAATCCGTGCGCGGGTGCTAAAAAGAGCAGCATCGGCATGCTTAGCACGTCGCTTGGTAGAAATCCACGTGCGCGTTCTGCCAAAAGCACCATTTGCATGCACATCTTGTGGTTTTCCAGAAAACTTCATCCGCGTCTACCAAAAGATGCATGTGCATGCTTAAAACGCGTTTTCGCACAAATCCGTGCGCGGGTGCTAAGAAGAGCAGCATCGGCATGCTTAGCACATCGTTTGGTAGAAATCCATGTGCGCGTTCTGCCAAAAGCACCATTTGCATGCACATCTTGTGGTTTTGCAGAAAACTTCATCCGCGTCTACCAAAAGATGCATGTGCATGCTTAAAACGCGTTTTCGCACAAATCCGTGCGCGGGTGCTAAAAAGAGCAGCATCGGCATGCTTAGCACGTCGTTTGGTAGAAATCCACGTGCGCGTTCTGCCAAAAGCACCATTTGCTTACAGATCTTGTGGTTTTGCAGAAAACATCATCCGCGTCTACCAAAAGATGCATGTGCATGCTTAAAACGCGTTTTTGGCACAAATCCGTGCGCGGGTGCTAAAAAGAGCAGCATCGGCATGCTTAGCACGTCGTTTGGTAGAAATCCACGTGCGCGTTCTGCCGAAAGCACCATTTGCATGCACATCTTGTGGTTTTGCAGAAAACTTCATCCGCGTCTACCAAAAGATGCATGTGCATGCTTAAAACGCGTTTTCGCAGAAATCCGTGCGCGGGTGCTAAAAAGAGCAGCATCGGCATGCTTAGCACGTCGTTTGGTAGAAATGCACGTGCGCGTTCTGCCAAAAGCACCATTTGCATGCACATCTTGTGGTTTTGCAGAAAACATCATCCCCGTCTACCAAAATATGCATGTGCATGCTTAAAACGCGTTTTCGCAGAAATCCGTGCGCGGGTGCTAAAAAGAGCAGCATCGGCAAGCTTAGCACGTCGTGTGGTAGAAATCCACGTGCGCGTTCTGCCAAAAGCACCATTTGCATACAGATCTAGTGGTTTTGCAGAAAACATCATCCGCGTCTAAGAAAAGATGCATGTGCATGCTTAAAACGCGTTTTTGGCACAAATCCGTGCGCGGGTGCTAAAAAGAGGAGCATCGGCATGCTTAGCACGTCGTTTGGTAGAAATCCACGTGCGCGTTCTGCCAAAAGCACCATTTGCATGCACATCTTGTGGTTTTGCAGAAAACAGCATCCGCGTCCACTAAAAGATGCATGTGCATGCTTAAAACGCGTTTTCGCACAAATCCGTGCGCGGGTGCTAAAAAGAGCAGCATCGGCATGCTTAGCACGTCGTTTCGTAGAAATACACGTGCGCGTTCTGCCAAATGCACCATTTGCATGCACATCTTGTGGTTTTGCAGAAAACATCATCCGCGTCTACCAAAAGATGCATGTGCATGCTTAAAACGCGTTTTCGCACAAATCCGTGCGCGGGTGCTAAAAAGAGCAGCATCGGCATGCTTAGCACGTCGTTTGGTAGACATCCACGTGCGCGTTCTGCCAAAAGCACCATTTGCATGCACATCTTGTATTTTTGCAGAAAACTTCATCCGCGTCTACCAAAAGATGCATGTGCATGCTTAAAACGCGTTTTCGCACAAATCCGTGCGCGGGTGCTAAAAAGAGCAGCATCGGCATGCTTAGCACGTCGTTTGGTAGAAATCCACGTGCGCGTTCTGCCAAAAGCACCATTTGCATGCACATCTTGTGGTTTTGGAGGAAAACGACATCCGCGTCTACCAAAAGATGCATGTGTATGCTTAAAACGCGTTTTCGCACAAATCCGTGCGCGGGTGCTAAAAAGAGCAGCATCGGCATGCTTAGCACGTCGTTTGGTAGAAATCCACGTGCGCGTTCTGCCAAAAGCACCATTTGCATGCACATCTTGTGGTTTTGCAGAAAACAGCATCCGCGTCTACCAAAAGATGCATGTGCGTGCTTAACACGCGTTTTCGTACAAATCCGTGCGCGGGTGCTAAAAAGAGCAGCATCGGCATGCTTAGTACGTCGTTTGGTAGAAATCCACGTGCGCGTTCTGTCAAAAGCACCATTTGCATGCACATCTTGTGGTTTTGCAGAAAACTTCATCCGCGTCTACCAAAAGATGCATGTGCATGCTTAAAAACGCGTTTTCGCACAAATCCGTGCGCGGGTGCTAAAAAGAGCAGCATCGGCATGCTTAGCACGTCGCTTGGTAGAAATCCACGTACGCGTTCTGCCAAAAGCACCATTTGCATGCACATCTTGTGGTTTTGCAGAAAACTTCATCCGCGTCAACCAAAAGATGCATGTGCATGCTTAAAACGCGTTTTCGCACAAATCCGTGCGCGGGTGCTAAGAAGAGCAGCATCGGCATGCTTAGCACATCGTTTGGTAGAAATCCACGTGCGCGTTCTGCCAAAAGCACCATTTGCATGCACATCTTGTGGTTTTGCAGAAAACTTCGTCCGCGTCTACCAAAAGATGCATGTGCATGCTTAAAACGCGTTTTCGCACAAATCCGTGCGCGGGTTCTAAAAAGAGCAGCATCGGCATGCTTAGCACGTCGTTTGGTAGAAATCCACGTGCGCGTTCTGCCAAAAGCACCATTTGCTTACAGATCTTGTGGTTTTGCAGAAAACATCATCCGCGTCTACCAAAAGATGCATGTGCATGCTTAAAACGCGTTTTTGGCACAAATCCGTGCGCGGGTGCTAAAAAGAGCAGCATCGGCATGCTTAGCGCGTCGTTTGGTAGAAATCCACGTGCGCGTTCTGCCGAAAGCACCATTTGCATGCACATCTTGTGGTTTTGCAGAAAACTTCATCCGCGTCTACCAAAGATGCATGTGCATGCTTAAAACGCGTTTTCGCACAAATCCTTGCGCGGGTGCTAAAAAGAGCAGCATCGGCATGCTTAGCACGTCGTTTGGTAGAAATCCACGTGCGCGTTCTGCCAAAAGCACCATTTTCATGCATATCTTGTGGTTTTGAAGAAAACACCATCCGCGTCTACCAAAAGATGCATGTGCATGCTTAAAACGCGTTTTCGCACAAATCCGTGCGCGGGTGCTAAAAAGAGCAGCATCGGCATGCTTAGCACGTCGTTTGGTAGAAATCCACGTGCGCGTTCTGCCAAAAGCACCATTTGCATGCACATCTTGTGGTTTTGCAGAAAACAGCATCCGCGTCTACCAAAAGATGCATGTGCATGCTTAAAACGCGTTTTCGCACAAATCCGTGCGCGGGTGCTAAAAAGAGCTGCATCGGCATGCTTCGCACGTCGTTTGTTAGAAATCCACGTGCGCGTTCTGCCAAAAGCACCATTTGCATGCACATCTTGTGGTTTTGCAGAAAACAGCATCCGCGTCTACCAAAAGATGCATGTGCATGCTTAAAACGCGTTTTCGTACAAATCCGTGCGCGGGTGCTAAAAAGAGCAGCATTGGCATGCTTAGCACGTCGTTTGGTAGAAATCCACGTGCGCGTTCTGCCAAAAGCACCATTTGCATGCACATCTTGTGGTTTTGCAGAAAACTTCATCCGCGTCTACCAAAAGATGCATGTGCATGCTTAAAACGCGTTTTCGCACAAATCCGTGCGCGGGTGCTAAAAAGAGCAGCATCGGCATGCTTAGCACGTCGTTTGGTAGAAATCCACGTGCGCGTTCTGCAAAAGCACCATTTGCATGCACATCTTGTGGTTTTGCAGAAAACTTCATCCGCGTCTACCAAAAGATGCATGTGCATGCTTAAAACGCGTTTTCGCACAAATCCGTGCGCAGGTGCTAAGAAGAGCAGCATCGGCATGCTTAGCACGTCGTTTGGTAGAAATCCACGTGCGCGTTCTGCCAAAAGCACCATTTGCATGCACATCTTGTGGTTTTGCAGAAAACATCATCCGCGTCTACCAAAAGATGCATGTGCATGCTTAAAACGCGTTTTCGCACAAATCCGTGCGCGGGTGCTAAAACAGCAGCATCGGCATGCTTAGCACGTCGTTTGGTAGAAATCCACGTGCGCGTTCTGCCAAAAGCACCATTTGCATACAGATCTTGTGGTTTTGCAGAAAACATCATCCGCGTCTAACAAAAGATGCATGTGCATGCTTAAAACGCGTTTTTGGCACAAATCCGTGCGCGGGTGCTAAAAAGAGGAGCATCGACATGCTTAGCACGTCGTTTGGTAGAAATCCACGTGCGCGTTCTGCCAAAAGCACCATTTGCATCCACATCATGTGGTTTTGGAGAAAACGACATCCGCGTCTACCAAAAGATGCATGTGTACGCTTAAAACGCGTTTTCGCACAAATCCGTGCGCGGGTGCTAAAAAGAGCAGCATCGGCATGCTTAGCACGTCGTTTGGTAGAAATCCACGTGCGCGCTCTGCCAAAAGCACCATTTGCATGCACATCTGGTGGTTTTGCAGAAAACATCATCCGCGTCTACCAAAAGATGCATGTGCATGCTTAAAACGCGTTTTCGCACAAATCCGTGCGCGGGTGCTAAAAACAGCAGCATCGGCATGCTTAGCACGTCGTTTGGTAGAAATCCACGTGCGCGTTCTGCCAAAAGCACCATTTGCATGCACATCTTGTGGTTTTGGAGAAAACAACATCCGCGTCAACCAAAAGATGCTTGTGCATGCTTAAAACGCGTTTTCGCACAAATCCGTGCGCGGGTGCTAAAAAGAGCAGCATCGGCATGCTTAGCACGTCGTTTGGTAGAAATCCACGTGCGCGTTCTGCCAAAAGCACCATTTGCATGCACATCTTGTGGTTTTGCAGAAAACATCATCCGCGTCTACCAAAAGATGCATGTGCATGCTTAAAACGCGTTTTCGCACAAATCCGTGCGCGGGTGCTAAAAAGAGCAGCATCGGCATGCTTAGCACGTCGTTTGGTAGAAATCCACGTGCGCGTTCTGCCAAAAGCACCATTTGCATACAGAACTTGTAGTTTTGCAGAAAACATCATCCGCGTCTAACAAAAGATGCATGTGAATGCTTAAAACGCGTTTTTGGCACAAATCCGTGCGCGGGTGCTAAAAAGAGGAGCATCGGCATGCTTAGCACGTCGTTTGGTAGAAATCCACGTGCGCGTGCTGCCAAAAACACCATTTGCATACACATCTTGTGGTTTTGGAGAAAACGACATCCGCGTCTACCAAAAGATGCATGTGTATGCTTAAAACGCGTTTTCGCACAAATCCGTGCGCGGGTGCTAAAAAGAGCAGCATCGGCATGCTTAGCACGTCGTTTGTTAGAAATCCACGTGCGCGTTCTGCCAAAAGCACCATTTGTATGCATATCTTGTGGTTTTGCAGAAAACCAGCATCCGCGTCTACCAAAAGATGCATGTGCATGCTTAAAACGCGTTTTCGCACAAATCCGTGTGCGGGTGCTAAAAAGAAAACATCGGCATGCTTAGCACGTCGTTTAGTAGAAATCCACGTGCGCGTTCTGCCAAAAGCACCATTTGCATGCACATCTTGTGGTTTTGCAGAAAACAGCATCCGCGTCTACCAAAAGATGCATGTGCGTGCTTAAAACGCGTTTTCGTACAAATCCGTGCGCGGGTGCTAAAAAGAGCAGCATCGGCATGCTTAGCACGTCGTTTGGTAGAAATCCACGTGCGCGTTCTGCCAAAAGCACCATTTGCATGCACATCTTGTGGTTTTGCAGAAAACATCATCCGCGTCTACCAAAAGATGCATGTGCATGCTTAAAACGCGTTTTCGCACAAATCCGTGCGCGGGTGCTAAAAAGAGCAGCATCGGCATGCTTAGCACGTCGTTTGGTAGAAATCCACGTGCGCGTTCTGCCAAAAGCACCATTTGCATACAGAACTTGTAGTTTTGCAGAAAACATCATCCGCGTCTAACAAAAGATGCATGTGAATGCTTAAAACGCGTTTTTGGCACAAATCCGTGCGCGGGTGCTAAAAAGAGGAGCATCGGCATGCTTAGCACGTCGTTTGGTAGAAATCCACGTGCGCGTGCTGCCAAAAACACCATTTGCATGCACATCTTGTGGTTTTGGAGAAAACGACATCCGCGTCTACCAAAAGATGCATGTGTATGCTTAAAACGCGTTTTCGCACAAATCCGTGCGCGGGTGCTAAAAAGAGCAGCATCGGCATGCTTAGCACGTCGTTTGTTAGAAATCCACGTGCGCGTTCTGCCAAAAGCACCATTTGTATGCACATCTTGTGGTTTTGCAGAAAACAGCATCCGCGTCTACCAAAAGATGCATGTGCATGCTTAAAACGCGTTTTCGCACAAATCCGTGCGCGGGTGCAAAAAAGAGCAGCATCGGCATGCTTAGCACGTCGTTTGGTAGAAATACACGTGCGCGTTCTGCGAAAAGCACCATTGGCATGCACATCTTGTGGTTTTTCAGAAAACATCATCCGCGTCTACCAAAAGATGCATGTGCATGCTTAAAACGCGTTTTCGCACAAATCCGTGCGCGGGTGCTAAAAAGAGCAGCATCGGCAAGCTTAGCACGTCGTGTGGTAGAAATCCACGTGCGCGTTCTGCCAAAAGCACCATTTGCATACAGATCTAGTGGTTTTGCAGAAAACATCATCCGCGTCTACCAAAAGATGCATGTGCATGCTTAAAACGCGTTTTTGGCACAAATCCGTGCGCGGGTGCTAAAAAGAGGAGCATCGGCATGCTTAGCACGTCGTTTGGTAGAAATCCACGTGCGCGTTCTGCCAAAAGCACCATTTGCATGCACATCTTGTGGTTTTGGAGAAAACGACATCCGCGTCTACCAAAAGATGCATGTGCATGCTTAAAATGCGTTTTCGCACAAATCCGTGCGCGGGTGCTAAAAAGAGCAGCATCGGCATGCTTAGCACGTCGTTTGGTAGAAATCCACGTGCGCGTTCTGCCAAAAGCACCATTTGCATGCAAATCTTGTGGTTTTGGAGAAAACAACATCCGCGTCAACCAAAAGATGCTTGTGCATGCTTAAAACGCGTTTTCGCACAAATCCGTGCGCGGGTGCTAAAAAGAGCAGCATCGGCATGCTTAGCACGTCGTTTGGTAGAAATCCACGTGCGCGTTCTGCCAAAAGCACCATTTGCGTGCACATCTTGTGGTTTTGCAGAAAACAGCATCCGCGTCCACTAAAAGATGCATGTGCATGCTTAAAACGCGTTTTCGCACAAATCCGTGCGCGGGTGCTAAAAAGAGCAGCGTCGGCATGCTTAGCACGTCCTTTGGTAGAAATACACGTGCGCGTTCTGCCAAAAGCACCATTTGCATGCACATCTTGTGGTTTTGCAGAAAACATCATCCGCGTCTACCAAAAGATGCATGTGCATGCTTAAAACGCGTTTTCGCACAAATCCGTGCGCGGGTGCTAAAAAGAGCAGCATCGGCATGCTTAGCACGTCGTTTGGTAGAAATCCACGTGCGCGTTCTGCCAAAAGCACCATTTGCATGCACATCTTGTGGTTTTGGAGAAAACGACATCCGCGTCTACCAAAAGATGCATGTGTATGCTTAAAACGCGTTTTCGCACAAATCCGTGCGCGGGTGCTAAAAAGAGCAGCATCGGCATGCTTAGTACGTCGTTTGGTAGAAATCCACGTGCGCGTTCTGCCAAAAGCACCATTTGCATGCACATCTTGTGGTTTTGCAGAAAACAGCATCCGCGTCTACCAAAAGACGCATGTGCGTGCTTAAAACGCGTTTCGTACAAATCCGTGCGCGGGTGCTAAAAAGAGCAGCATCGGCATGCTTAGTACGTCGTTTGGTAGAAATCCACGTGCGCGTTCTGTCAAAAGCACCATTTGCATGCACATCTTGTGGTTTTGCAGAAAACTTCATCCGCGTCTACCAAAAGATGCATGTGCATGCTTAAAACGCGTTTTCGCACAAATCCGTGCGCGGGTGCTAAAAAGAGCAGCATCGGCATGCTTAGCACGTCGCTTGGTAGAAATCCACGTGCGCGTTCTGCCAAAAGCACCATTTGCATGCACATCTTGTGGTTTTCCAGAAAACTTCATCCGCGTCTACCAAAAGATGCATGTGCATGCTTAAAACGCGTTTTCGCACAAATCCGTGCGCGGGTGCTAAGAAGAGCAGCATCGGCATGCTTAGCACATCGTTTGGTAGAAATCCATGTGCGCGTTCTGCCAAAAGCACCATTTGCATGCACATCTTGTGGTTTTGCAGAAAACTTCATCCGCGTCTACCAAAAGATGCATGTGCATGCTTAAAACGCGTTTTCGCACAAATCCGTGCGCGGGTGCTAAAAAGAGCAGCATCGGCATGCTTAGCACGTCGTTTGGTAGAAATCCACGTGCGCGTTCTGCCAAAAGCACCATTTGCTTACAGATCTTGTGGTTTTGCAGAAAACATCATCCGCGTCTACCAAAAGATGCATGTGCATGCTTAAAACGCGTTTTTGGCACAAATCCGTGCGCGGGTGCTAAAAAGAGCAGCATCGGCATGCTTAGCACGTCGTTTGGTAGAAATCCACGTGCGCGTTCTGCCGAAAGCACCATTTGCATGCACATCTTGTGGTTTTGCAGAAAACTTCATCCGCGTCTACCAAAAGATGCATGTGCATGCTTAAAACGCGTTTTCGCAGAAATCCGTGCGCGGGTGCTAAAAAGAGCAGCATCGGCATGCTTAGCACGTCGTTTGGTAGAAATGCACGTGCGCGTTCTGCCAAAAGCACCATTTGCATGCACATCTTGTGGTTTTGCAGAAAACATCATCCCCGTCTACCAAAATATGCATGTGCATGCTTAAAACGCGTTTTCGCAGAAATCCGTGCGCGGGTGCTAAAAAGAGCAGCATCGGCAAGCTTAGCACGTCGTGTGGTAGAAATCCACGTGCGCGTTCTGCCAAAAGCACCATTTGCATACAGATCTAGTGGTTTTGCAGAAAACATCATCCGCGTCTAAGAAAAGATGCATGTGCATGCTTAAAACGCGTTTTTGGCACAAATCCTTGCGCGGGTGCTAAAAAGAGGAGCATCGGCATGCTTAGCACGTCGTTTGGTAGAAATCCACGTGCGCGTTCTGCCAAAAGCACCATTTGCATGCACATCTTGTGGTTTTGCAGAAAACAGCATCCGCGTCCACTAAAAGATGCATGTGCATGCTTAAAACGCGTTTTCGCACAAATCCGTGCGCGGGTGCTAAAAAGAGCAGCATCGGCATGCTTAGCACGTCGTTTCGTAGAAATACACGTGCGCGTTCTGCCAAATGCACCATTTGCATGCACATCTTGTGGTTTTGCAGAAAACATCATCCGCGTCTACCAAAAGATGCATGTGCATGCTTAAAACGCGTTTTCGCACAAATCCGTGCGCGGGTGCTAAAAAGAGCAGCATCGGCATGCTTAGCACGTCGTTTGGTAGACATCCACGTGCGCGTTCTGCCAAAAGCACCATTTGCATGCACATCTTGTATTTTTGCAGAAAACTTCATCCGCGTCTACCAAAAGATGCATGTGCATGCTTAAAACGCGTTTTCGCACAAATCCGTGCGCGGGTGCTAAAAAGAGCAGCATCGGCATGCTTAGCACGTCGTTTGGTAGAAATCCACGTGCGCGTTCTGCCAAAAGCACCATTTGCATGCACATCTTGTGGTTTTGGAGAAAACGACATCCGCGTCTACCAAAAGATGCATGTGTATGCTTAAAACGCGTTTTCGCACAAATCCGTGCGCGGGTGCTAAAAAGAGCAGCATCGGCATGCTTAGCACGTCGTTTGGTAGAAATCCACGTGCGCGTTCTGCCAAAAGCACCATTTGCATGCACATCTTGTGGTTTTGCAGAAAACAGCATCCGCGTCTACCAAAAGATGCATGTGCGTGCTTAACACGCGTTTTCGTACAAATCCGTGCGCGGGTGCTAAAAAGAGCAGCATCGGCATGCTTAGTACGTCGTTTGGTAGAAATCCACGTGCGCGTTCTGTCAAAAGCACCATTTGCATGCACATCTTGTGGTTTTGCAGAAAACTTCATCCGCGTCTACCAAAAGATGCATGTGCATGCTTAAAACGCGTTTTCGCACAAATCCGTGCGCGGGTGCTAAAAAGAGCAGCATCGGCATGCTTAGCACGTCGCTTGGTAGAAATCCACGTACGCGTTCTGCCAAAAGCACCATTTGCATGCACATCTTGTGGTTTTGCAGAAAACTTCATCCGCGTCAACCAAAAGATGCATGTGCATGCTTAAAACGCGTTTTCGCACAAATCCGTGCGCGGGTGCTAAGAAGAGCAGCATCGGCATGCTTAGCACATCGTTTGGTAGAAATCCACGTGCGCGTTCTGCCAAAAGCACCATTTGCATGCACATCTTGTGGTTTTGCAGAAAACTTCGTCCGCGTCTACCAAAAGATGCATGTGCATGCTTAAAACGCGTTTTCGCACAAATCCGTGCGCGGGTTCTAAAAAGAGCAGCATCGGCATGCTTAGCACGTCGTTTGGTAGAAATCCACGTGCGCGTTCTGCCAAAAGCACCATTTGCTTACAGATCTTGTGGTTTTGCAGAAAACATCATCCGCGTCTACCAAAAGATGCATGTGCATGCTTAAAACGCGTTTTTTGGCACAAATCCGTGCGCGGGTGCTAAAAAGAGCAGCATCGGCATGCTTAGCGCGTCGTTTGGTAGAAATCCACGTGCGCGTTCTGCCGAAAGCACCATTTGCATGCACATCTTGTGGTTTTGCAGAAAACTTCATCCGCGTCTACCAAAAGATGCATGTGCATGCTTAAAACGCGTTTTCGCACAAATCCTTGCGCGGGTGCTAAAAAGAGCAGCATCGGCATGCTTAGCACGTCGTTTGGTAGAAATCCACGTGCGCGTTCTGCCAAAAGCACCATTTTCATGCACATCTTGTGGTTTTGAAGAAAACACCATCCGCGTCTACCAAAAGATGCATGTGCATGCTTAAAACGCGTTTTCGCACAAATCCGTGCGCGGGTGCTAAAAAGAGCAGCATCGGCATGCTTAGCACGTCGTTTGGTAGAAATCCACGTGCGCGTTCTGCCAAAAGCACCATTTGCATGCACATCTTGTGGTTTTGCAGAAAACAGCATCCGCGTCTACCAAAAGATGCATGTGCATGCTTAAAACGCGTTTTCGCACAAATCCGTGCGCGGGTGCTAAAAAGAGCTGCATCGGCATGCTTCGCACGTCGTTTGTTAGAAATCCACGTGCGCGTTCTGCCAAAAGCACCATTTGCATGCACATCTTGTGGTTTTGCAGAAAACAGCATCCGCGTCTACCAAAAGATGCATGTGCATGCTTAAAACGCGTTTTCGTACAAATCCGTGCGCGGGTGCTAAAAAGAGCAGCATTGGCATGCTTAGCACGTCGTTTGGTAGAAATCCACGTGCGCGTTCTGCCAAAAGCACCATTTGCATGCACATCTTGTGGTTTTGCAGAAAACTTCATCCGCGTCTACCAAAAGATGCATGTGCATGCTTAAAACGCGTTTTCGCACAAATCCGTGCGCGGGTGCTAAAAAGAGCAGCATCGGCATGCTTAGCACGTCGTTTGGTAGAAATCCACGTGCGCGTTCTGCCAAAAGCACCATTTGCATGCACATCTTGTGGTTTTGCAGAAAACTTCATCCGCGTCTACCAAAAGATGCATGTGCATGCTTAAAACGCGTTTTCGCACAAATCCGTGCGCAGGTGCTAAGAAGAGCAGCATCGGCATGCTTAGCACGTCGTTTGGTAGAAATCCACGTGCGCGTTCTGCCAAAAGCACCATTTGCATGCACATCTTGTGGTTTTGCAGAAAACATCATCCGCGTCTACCAAAAGATGCATGTGCATGCTTAAAACGCGTTTTCGCACAAATCCGTGCGCGGGTGCTAAAAACAGCAGCATCGGCATGCTTAGCACGTCGTTTGGTAGAAATCCACGTGCGCGTTCTGCCAAAAGCACCATTTGCATACAGATCTTGTGGTTTTGCAGAAAACATCATCCGCGTCTAACAAAAGATGCATGTGCATGCTTAAAACGCGTTTTTGGCACAAATCCGTGCGCGGGTGCTAAAAAGAGGAGCATCGACATGCTTAGCACGTCGTTTGGTAGAAATCCACGTGCGCGTTCTGCCAAAAGCACCATTTGCATCCACATCATGTGGTTTTGGAGAAAACGACATCCGCGTCTACCAAAAGATGCATGTGTACGCTTAAAACGCGTTTTCGCACAAATCCGTGCGCGGGTGCTAAAAAGAGCAGCATCGGCATGCTTAGCACGTCGTTTGGTAGAAATCCACGTGCGCGCTCTGCCAAAAGCACCATTTGCATGCACATCTGGTGGTTTTGCAGAAAACATCATCCGCGTCTACCAAAAGATGCATGTGCATGCTTAAAACGCGTTTTCGCACAAATCCGTGCGCGGGTGCTAAAAACAGCAGCATCGGCATGCTTAGCACGTCGTTTGGTAGAAATCCACGTGCGCGTTCTGCCAAAAGCACCATTTGCATGCACATCTTGTGGTTTTGGAGAAAAAAACATCCGCGTCAACCAAAAGATGCTTGTGCATGCTTAAAACGCGTTTTCGCACAAATCCGTGCGCGGGTGCTAAAAAGAGCAGCATCGGCATGCTTAGCACGTCGTTTGGTAGAAATCCACGTGCGCGTTCTGCCAAAAGCACCATTTGCATGCACATCTTGTGGTTTTGCAGAAAACATCATCCGCGTCTACCAAAAGATGCATCTGCATGCTTAAAACGCGTTTTCGCACAAATCCGTGCGCGGGTGCTAAAAAGAGCAGCATCGGCATGCTTAGCACGTCGTTTGGTAGAAATCCACGTGCGCGTTCTGCCAAAAGCACCATTTGCATACAGAACTTGTAGTTTTGCAGAAAACATCATCCGCGTCTAACAAAAGATGCATGTGAATGCTTAAAACGCGTTTTTGGCACAAATCCGTGCGCGGGTGCTAAAAAGAGGAGCATCGGCATGCTTAGCACGTCGTTTGGTAGAAATCCACGTGCGCGTGCTGCCAAAAACACCATTTGCATGCACATCTTGTGGTTTTGGAGAAAACGACATCCGCGTCTACCAAAAGATGCATGTGTATGCTTAAAACGCGTTTTCGCACAAATCCGTGCGCGGGTGCTAAAAAGAGCAGCATCGGCATGCTTAGCACGTCGTTTGTTAGAAATCCACGTGCGCGTTCTGCCAAAAGCACCATTTGTATGCATATCTTGTGGTTTTGCAGAAAACAGCATCCGCGTCTACCAAAAGATGCATGTGCATGCTTAAAACGCGTTTTCGCACAAATCCGTGTGCGGGTGCTAAAAAGAAAACATCGGCATGCTTAGCACGTCGTTTAGTAGAAATCCACGTGCGCGTTCTGCCAAAAGCACCATTTGCATGCATATCTTGTGGTTTTGCAGAAAACAGCATCCGCGTCTAACAAAAGATGCATGTGAATGCTTAAAACGCGTTTTTGGCACAAATCCGTGCGCGGGTGCTAAAAAGAGGAGCATCGGCATGCTTAGCACGTCGTTTGGTAGAAATCCACGTGCGCGTGCTGCCAAAAACACCATTTGCATGCACATCTTGTGGTTTTGGAGAAAACGACATCCGCGTCTACCAAAAGATGCATGTGTATGCTTAAAACGCGTTTTCGCACAAATCCGTGCGCGGGTGCTAAAAAGAGCAGCATCGGCATGCTTAGCACGTCGTTTGTTAGAAATCCACGTGCGCGTTCTGCCAAAAGCACCATTTGTATGCACATCTTGTGGTTTTGCAGAAAACAGCATCCGCGTCTACCAAAAGATGCATGTGCATGCTTAAAACGCGTTTTCGCACAAATCCGTGCGCGGGTGCTAAAAAGAAAACATCGGCATGCTTAGCACGTCGTTTAGTAGAAATCCACGTGCGCGTTCTGCCAAAAGCACCATTTGCATGCACATCTTGTGGTTTTGCAGAAAACAGCATCCGCGTCTACCAAAAGATGCATGTGCGTGCTTAAAACGCGTTTTCGTACAAATCCGTGCGCGGGTGCTAAAAAGAGCAGCATCGGCATGCTTAGCACGTCGTTTGGTAGAAATCCATGTGCGCGTTCTGCCAAAAGCACCATTTGCATGCACATCTTGTGGTTTTGCAGAAAACTTCATCCGCGTCTACCAAAAGATGCATGTGCAGCTTAAAACGCGTTTTCGCACAAATCCGTGCGCGGGTGCTAAAAAGAGCAGCATCGGCATGCTTAGCACGTCGTTTCGTAGAAATCCACGTGCGCGTTCTGCCAAAAGCACCATTTGCATGCACATCTTGTGGTTTTGCAGAAAACTTCATCCGCGTCTACCAAAAGATGCATGTGCATGCTTAAAACGCGTTTTCGCACAAATCCGTGCGCGGGTGCTAAAAAGAGGAGCATCGGCATGCTTAGCACGTCGTTTGGTAGAAATCCACGTGCGCGTTCTGCCAAAAGCACCATTTGCATGCACATCTTGTGGTTTTGCAGAAAACATCATCCGCGTCTACCAAAAGATGCATGTGCATGCTTAAAACGCGTTTTCGCACAAATCCGTGCGCGGGTGCTAAAAACAGCAGCATCGGCATGCTTAGCACGTCGTTTGGTAGAAATCCACGTGCGCGTTCTGCCAATAGCACCATTTGCATACAGATCTTGTGGTTTTGCAGAAAACATCATCCGCGTCTAACAAAAGATGCATGTGCATGCTTAAAACGCGTTTTTGGCACAAATCCGTGCGCGGGTGCTAAAAAGAGGAGCATCGACATGCTTAGCACGTCGTTTGGTAGAAATCCACGTGCGCGTTCTGCCAAAAGCACCATTTGCATCCACATCTTGTGGTTTTGGAGAAAACGACATCCGCGTCTACCAAAAGATGCATGTGTACGCTTAAAACGCGTTTTCGCACAAATCCGTGCGCGGGTGCTAAAAAGAGCAGCATCGGCATGCTTAGCACGTCGTTTGGTAGAAATCCACGTGCGCGCTCTGCCAAAAGCACCATTTGCATGCACATCTGGTGGTTTTGCAGAAAACATCATCCGCGTCTACCAAAAGATGCATGTGCATGCTTAAAACGCGTTTTCGCACAAATCCGTGCGCGGGTGCTAAAAACAGCAGCATCGGCATGCTTAGCACGTCGTTTGGTAGAAATCCACGTGCGCGTTCTGCCAAAAGCACCATTTGCATGCACATCTTGTGGTTTTGGAGAAAACAACATCCGCGTCAACCAAAAGATGCTTGTGCATGCTTAAAACGCGTTTTCGCACAAATCCGTGCGCGGGTGCTAAAAAGAGCAGCATCGGCATGCTTAGCACGTCGTTTGGTAGAAATCCACGTGCGCGTTCTGCCAAAAGCACCATTTGCATGCACATCTTGTGGTTTTGCAGAAAACATCATCCGCGTCTACCAAAAGATGCATGTGCATGCTTAAAACGCGTTTTCGCACAAATCCATGCGCGGTTGCTAAAAAGAGCAGCATCGGCATGCTTACCACGTCGTTTGGTAGAAATCCACGTGCGCGTTCTGCCAAAAGCACCATTTGCATACAGAACTTGTAGTTTTGCAGAAAACATCATCCGCGTCTAACAAAAGATGCATGTGAATGCTTAAAACGCGTTTTTGGCACAAATCCGTGCGCGGGTGCTAAAAAGAGGAGCATCGGCATGCTTAGCACGTCGTTTGGTAGAAATCCACGTGCGCGTGCTGCCAAAAACACCATTTGCATGCACATCTTGTGGTTTTGGAGAAAACGACATCCGCGTCTACCAAAAGATGCATGTGTATGCTTAAAACGCGTTTTCGCACAAATCCGTGCGCGGGTGCTAAAAAGAGCAGCATCGGCATGCTTAGCACGTCGTTTGTTAGAAATCCACGTGCGCGTTCTGCCAAAAGCACCATTTGTATGCACATCTTGTGGTTTTGCAGAAAACAGCATCCGCGTCTACCAAAAGATGCATGTGCATGCTTAAAACGCGTTTTCGCACAAATCCGTGTGCGGGTGCTAAAAAGAAAACATCGGCATGCTTAGCACGTCGTTTAGTAGAAATCCACGTGCGCGTTCTGCCAAAAGCACCATTTGCATGCACATCTTGTGGTTTTGCAGAAAACAGCATCCGCGTCTACCAAAAGATGCATGTGCGTGCTTAAAACGCGTTTTCGTACAAATCCGTGCGCGGGTGCTAAAAAGAGCAGCATCGGCATGCTTAGCACGTCGTTTGGTAGAAATCCACGTGCGCGTTCTGCCAAAAGCACCATTTGCATGCACATCTTGTGGTTTTGCAGAAAACATCATCCGCGTCTACCAAAAGATGCATGTGCATGCTTAAAACGCGTTTTCGCACAAATCCGTGCGCGGGTGCTAAAAAGAGCAGCATCGGCATGCTTAGCACGTCGTTTGGTAGAAATCCACGTGCGCGTTCTGCCAAAAGCACCATTTGCATACAGAACTTGTAGTTTTGCAGAAAACATCATCCGCGTCTAACAAAAGATGCATGTGAATGCTTAAAACGCGTTTTTGGCACAAATCCGTGCGCGGGTGCTAAAAAGAGGAGCATCGGCATGCTTAGCACGTCGTTTGGTAGAAATCCACGTGCGCGTGCTGCCAAAAACACCATTTGCATGCACATCTTGTGGTTTTGGAGAAAACGACATCCGCGTCTACCAAAAGATGCATGTGTATGCTTAAAACGCGTTTTCGCACAAATCCGTGCGCGGGTGCTAAAAAGAGCAGCATCGGCATGCTTAGCACGTCGTTTGTTAGAAATCCACGTGCGCGTTCTGCCAAAAGCACCATTTGTATGCACATCTTGTGGTTTTGCAGAAAACAGCATCCGCGTCTACCAAAAGATGCATGTGCATGCTTAAAACGCGTTTTCGCACAAATCCGTGCGCGGGTGCTAAAAAGAAAACATCGGCATGCTTAGCACGTCGTTTAGTAGAAATCCACGTGCGCGTTCTGCCAAAAGCACCATTTGCATGCACATCTTGTGGTTTTGCAGAAAACAGCATCCGCGTCTACCAAAAGATGCATGTGCGTGCTTAAAACGCGTTTTCGTACAAATCCGTGCGCGGGTGCTAAAAAGAGCAGCATCGGCATGCTTAGCACGTCGTTTGGTAGAAATCCATGTGCGCGTTCTGCCAAAAGCACCATTTGCATGCACATCTTGTGGTTTTGCAGAAAACTTCATCCGCGTCTACCAAAAGATGCATGTGCAGCTTAAAACGCGTTTTCGCACAAATCCGTGCGCGGGTGCTAAAAAGAGCAGCATCGGCATGCTTAGCACGTCGTTTCGTAGAAATCCACGTGCGCGTTCTGCCAAAAGCACCATTTGCATGCACATCTTGTGGTTTTGCAGAAAACTTCATCCGCGTCTACCAAAAGATGCATGTGCATGCTTAAAACGCGTTTTCGCACAAATCCGTGCGCGGGTGCTAAGAAGAGCAGCATCGGCATGCTTAGCACGTCGTTTGGTAGAAATCCACGTGCGCGTTCTGCCAAAAGCACCATTTGCATGCACATCGTGTGGTTTTGCAGAAAACTTCATCCGCGTCTACCAAAAGATGCATGTGCATGTTTAAAACGCGTTTTCGCACAAACGCGTGCGCGGGTGCTACAAAAAGAGCAGCATCGGCATGCTTAGCACGTCGTTTGGTAGAAATCCACGTGCGCGTTCTGCCAAAAGAACCATTTGCTTACAGATCTTGTGGTTTTGCAGAAAACATCATCCGCGTCTACCAAAAGATGCATGTGCATGCTTAAAACGCGTTTTCGCACAAATCCGTGCGCGGGTGCTAAGAAGAGCAGCATCGGCATGCTTAGTACGTCGTTTGGTAGAAATCCACGTGCACGTTCTGCCAAAAGCACCATTTGCATGCACATCGTGTGGTTTTGCAGAAAACTTCATCCGCGTCTACCAAAAGATGCATGTGCATGCTTAAAACGCGTTTTCGCACAAATGCGTGCGCGGGTGTTAAAAAGAGCAGCATCGGCATGCTTAGCACGTCGTTTGGTAGAAATCCACGTGCGCGTTCTGCCAAAAGCACCATTTGCTTACAGATCTTGTGGTTTTGCAGAAAACATCATCCGCGTCTACCAAAAGATGCATGTGCATGTTTAAAACGCGTTTTTGGCACAAATCCGTGCGCGGGTGCTAAAAAGAGCAGCATCGGCATGCTTAGCACGTCGTTTGGTAGAAATCCACGTGCGCGTTCTGCCGAAAGCACCATTTGCATGCACATCTTGTGGTTTTGCAGAAAACTTCATCCGCGTCTACCAAAAGATGCATGTGCATGCTTAAAACGCGTTTTCGCACAAATCCGTGCGCGGGTGCTAAGAAGAGCAGCATCGGCATGCTTAGCACGTAGCTTGGTAGAAATCCACGTGCGCGTTCTGCCAAAAGCACCATTTGCATGCACATCGTGTGGTTTTGCAGAAAACTTCATCCGCGTCTACCAAAAGATGCATGTGCATGGTTAAAACGCGTTTTCGCACAAATGCGTGCGCGGGTGCTAAAAAGAGCAGCATCGGCATGCTTAGCACGTCGTTTGGTAGAAATCCACGTGCGCGTTCTGCCAAAAGAACCATTTGCTTACAGATCTTGTGGTTTTGCAGAAAACATCATCCGCGTCTACCAAAAGATGCATGTGCATGCTTAAAACGCGTTTTCGCACAAATCCGTGCGCGGGTGCTAAGAAGAGCAGCATCGGCATGCTTAGTACGTCGTTTGGTAGAAATCCACGTGCATGTTCTGCCAAAAGCACCATTTGCATGCACATCGTGTGGTTTTGCAGAAAACTTCATCCGCGTCTACCAAAAGATGCATGTGCATGCTTAAAACGCGTTTTCGCACAAATGCGTGCGCGGGTGCTAAAAAGAGCAGCATCGGCATGCTTAGCACGTCGTTTGGTAGAAATCCACGTGCGCGTTCTGCCAAAAGCACCATTTGCTTACAGATCTTGTGGTTTTGCAGAAAACATCATCCGCGTCTACCAAAAGATGCATGTGCATGTTTAAAACGCGTTTTTGGCACAAATCCGTGCGCGGGTGCTAAAAAGAGCAGCATCGGCATGCTTAGCACGTCGTTTGGTAGAAATCCACGTGCGCGTTCTGCCGAAAGCACCATTTGCATGCACATCTTGTGGTTTTGCAGAAAACTTCATCCGCGTCTACCAAATGATGGATGTGCATGCTTAAAACGCGTTTTCGCACAAATCCGTGCGCGGGTGCTAAAAAGAGCAGCATCGGCATGCTTAGCACGTCGTTTGGTAGAAATCCACGTGCGCGTTCTGCCAAAAGCACCATTTGCATGCACATCTTGTGGTTTTGCAGAAAACAGCATCCGCGTCTACCAAAAGATGCATGTGCGTGCTTAAAACGCGTTTTCGTACAAATCCGTGCGCGGGTTCTAAAAAGAGCAGCATCGGCATGCTTAGCACGTCGTTTGGTAGAAATCCATGTGCGCCTTCTGCCAAAAGCACCATTTGCATGCACATCTTGTGGTTTTGCACAAAACTTCATCCGCGTCTACCAAAAGATGCATGTGCAGCTTAAAACGCGTTTTCGCACAAATCCGTGCGCGGGTGCTAAAAAGAGCAGCATCGGCATGCTTAGCACGTCGATTGGTAGAAATCCACGTGCGCGTTCTGCCAAAAGCACCATTTGCATACACATCGTGTGGTTTTGCAGAAAACTTCATCCGCGTCTACCAAAAGATGCATGTGCATGCTTAAAACGCGTTTTCGCACAAATGCGTACGCGGGTGCTAAAAAGAGCAGCATCGGCATGCTTAGCACGTCGTTTGGTAGAAATCCACGTGCGCGTTCTGCCAAAAGCACCATTTGCTTACAGATCTTGTGGTTTTGCAGAAAACATCATCCGCGTCTACCAAAAGATGCATGTGCATGTTTAAAACGCGTTTTTGGCACAAATCCGTGCGCGGGTGCTAAAAAGAGCAGCATCTGCATGCTTAGCACGTCGGTTGGTAGAAATACACGTGCGGGTTCTGCCAAAAGCACCATTTGCATGCACATCTTGTGGTTTTGCAGAAAACATCATCCGCTTCTACCAAAAGATGCATGTGCATGCTTAAAACGCGTTTTCGCACAAATCCGTGCGCGGGTGCTAAAAAGAGCAGCATCGGCATGCTTAGCACGTCCTTTGGTAGAAATCCACATGCGCGTTCTGCCAAAAGCACCATTTGCATGCACATCTTGTGGTTTTGCAGAGAACTTCATCCGCGTCTACCAAAAGATGCATGTGCATGCTTAAAACGCGTTTTCGCACAAATCCGTGCGCGGGTGCTAAAAAGAGCAGCATCGGCATGCTTAGCACGTCGTTTGGTAGAAATCCACGTGCGCGTTCTGCCAAAAGCACCATTTGCATGCACATCTTGTGGTTTTGCAGAAAACTTCATCCGCGTCTACCAAAAGATGCATGTGTATGCTTAAAACGCGTTTTCGCACAAATCCGTGCGCGGGTGCTAAAAAGAGCAGCATCGGCATGCTTAGCACGTCGTTTGTTAGAAATCCACGTGCGCGTTCTGCCAAAAGCACCATTTGCATGCACATCTTGTGGTTTTGCAGAAAACAGCATCCGCGTCTACCAAAAGATGCATGTGCATGCTTAAAACGCGTTTTCGTACAAATCCGTGCGCGGGTGCTAAAAAGAGCAGCATCGGCATGCTTAGCACGTTGTTTGGTAGAAATCCACGTGCGCGTTCTGCCAAAAGCACCATTTGCATGCACATCTTGTGGTTTTGCAGAAAACTTCATCCGCGTCTACCAAAAGATGCATGTGCATGCTTAAAACGCATTTTCGCACAAATCCGTGCGCGGGTGCTAAAAAGAGCAGCATCGGCATGCTTAGCACGTCGTTTGGTAGAAATCTACGTGCGCGTTCTGCCAAAAGCACCATTTGCATGCACATCTTGTGGTTTTGCAGAAAACTTCATCCGCGTCTACCAAAAGATGCATGTGCATGCTTAAAACGCGTTTTCGCACAAATCCGTGCGCGGGTGCTCAAAAGAGCAGCATCGGCATGCTTAGCACGTCGTTTGGTAGAAATCCACGTGCGCGTTTTGCCAAAAGCACCATTTGCATGCACATCTTGTGGTTTTGGAGAAAACGACATTCGCGTCTACCAAAAGATGCACGTGTATGCTTAAAACGCGTTTTCGCACAAATCCGTGCGCGGGTGCTAAAAAGAGCAGCATCGGCATTCTTAGCACGTCGTTTGGTAGAAATCCACGTGCGCGTTCTGCCAAAAGCACCATTTGCATGCACATCTTGTGGTTTTGCAGAAAACATCATCCGCGTCTACCAAAAGATGCATGTGCATGCTTAAAACGCGTTTTCGCACAAATCCGTGCGCGGGTGCTAAAAAGAGCAGCATCGGCATGCTTAGCACGTCGTTTGGTAGAAATCCACGTGCGCGTTCTGCCAAAAGCACCATTTGCATGCACATCTTGTGGTTTTGGAGAAAACGACATTCGCGTCTACCAAAAGATGCATGTGCATGCTTAAAACGCGTTTTCGCACAAATCCGTGCGCGGTACTAAAAAGAGCAGCATCTGCATGCTTAGCACGTCGGTTGGTAGAAATACACGTGCGGGTTCTGCCAAAAGCGCCATTTGCATGCACATCTTGTGGTTTTGCAGAAAACATCATCCGCGTCTACCAAAAGATGCATGTGCATGCTTAAAACGCGTTTTCGCACAAATCCGTGCGCGGGTGCTAAAAAGAGCAGCATCGGCATGCTTAGCACGTCCTTTGGTAGAAATCCACATGCGCGTTCTGCCAAAAGCACCATTTGCATGCACATCTTGTGGTTTTGCAGAGAACTTCATCCGCGTCTACCAAAAGATGCATGTGCATGCTTAAAACGCGTTTTCGCACAAATCCGTGCGCGGGTGCTAAAAAGAGCAGCATCGGCATGCTTAGCACGTCGTTTGGTAGAAATCCACGTGCGCGTTCTGCCAAAAGCACCATTTGCATGCACATCTTGTGGTTTTGCAGAAAACTTCATCCGCGTCTACCAAAAGATGCATGTGTATGCTTAAAACGCGTTTTCGCACAAATCCGTGCGCGGGTGCTAAAAAGAGCAGCATCGGTATGCTTAGCACGTCGTTTGTTAGAAATCCACGTGCGCGTTCTGCCAAAAGCACCATTTGCATGCACATCTTGTGGTTTTGCAGAAAACAGCATCCGCGTCTACCAAAAGATGCATGTGCAGGCTTAAAACGCATTTTCGCACAAATCCGTGCGCGGGTGCTAAAAAGAGCAGCATCGGCATGCTTAGCACGTCGTTTGGTAGAAATCCACGTGCGCGTTCTGCCAAAAGCACCATTTGCATGCACATCTTGTGGTTTTGGAGAAAACGACATCCGCGTCTACCAAAAGATGCATGTGTATGCTTAAAACGCGTTTTCGCACAAATCCGTGCGCGGGTGCTAAAAAGAGCAGCATCGGCATGCTTAGCACGTCGTTTGGTAGAAATCCACGTGCGCGTTCTGCCAAAAGCACCATTTGCATGCACATCTTGTGGTTTTGCAGAAAACTTCACCCGCGTCTACCAAAAGATGCATGTGCATGCTTAAAACGCGTTTTCGCACAAATCCGTGCGCGGGTGCTCAAAAGAGCAGCATCGGCATGCTTAGCACGTCTTTTGGTAGAAATCCACGTGCGCGTTTTGCCAAAAGCACCATTTGCATGCACATCTTGCGGTTTTGGAGAAAACGACATTCGCGTCTACCAAAAGATGCATGTGTATGCTTAAAACGCGTTTTCGCACAAATCCGTGCGCGGGTGCTAAAAAGAGCAGCATCGGCATGCTTAGCACGTCGTTTGGTAGAAATCCACGTGCGCGTTCTGCCAAAAGCACCATTTGCATGCACATCTTGTGGTTTTGCAGAAAACATCATCCGCGTCTACCAAAAGATGCATGTGCATGCTTAAAACGCGTTTTCGCACAAATCCGTGCGCGGGTGCTAAAAAGAGCAGCATCGGCATGCTTAGCACGTCGTTTGGTAGAAATCCACGTGCGCGTTCTGCCAAAAGCACCATTTGCATGCACATCTTGTGGTTTTGGAGAAAACGACATCCGCGTCTACCAAAAGATGCATGTGTATGCTTAAAACGCGTTTTCGCACAAATCCGTGCGCGGGTGCTAAAAAGAGCAGCATCGGCATGCTTAGCACGTCGTTTGGTAGAAATCCACGTGCGCGCTCTGCCAAAAGCACCATTTGCATGCACATCTTGTGGTTTTGCAGAAAACATCATCCGCGTCTACCAAAAGATGCATGTGCATGCTTAAAACGCGTTTTCGCACAAATCCGTGCGCGGGTGCTAAAAAGAGCAGCATCGGCATGCTTTGCACGTCGTTTGGTAGAAATCCACGTGCGCGTTCTGCCAAAAGCACCATTTGCATGCACATCTTGTGGTTTAGGAGAAAACAACATCCGCGTCAACCAAAAGATGCTTGTGCATGCTTAAAACGCGTTTTCGCACAAATCCGTGCGCGGGTGCTAAAAAGAGCAGCATCGGCATGCTTAGCACGTCGTTTGGTAGAAATCCACGTGCGGGTTCTGCCAAAAGCACCATTTGCATGCACATCTTGTGGTTTTGCAGAAAACATCATCCGCGTCTACCAAAAGATGCATGTGCATGCTTAAAACGCGTTTTCGCACAAATCCGTGCGCGGGTGCTAAAAAGTGCAGCATCGGCATGCTTAGCACGTCGTTTGGTAGAAATCCACGTGCGCGTTCTGCCAAAAGCACCATTTGCATACAGATCTTGTGGTTTTGCAGAAAACATCATCCGCGTCTAACAAAAGATGCATGTGCATGCTTAAAACGCGTTTTTGGCACAAATACGTGCGCGGGTGCTAAAAAGAGGAGCATCGGCATGCTTAGCACGTCGTTTGGTAGAAATCCACGTGCGCGTTCTGCCAAAAGCACCATTTGCATGCACATCTTGTGGTTTTGGAGAAAACGACATCCGCGTCTACCACAAGATGCATGTGCATGCTTAAAACGCGTTTTCGCACAAATCCGTGCGCGGGTACTAAAAAGAGCAGCATCGGCATGCTTAGCACGCCGTTTGGTAGAAATACACGTGCGGGTTCTGCCAAAAGCACCATTTGCATGCACATCTTGTTGTTTTGCAGAAAACATCATCCGCGTCTACCAAAAGATGCATGTGCATGCTTAAAACGCGTTTTCGCACAAACCCGTGCGCGGGTGCTAAAAAGAGCAGCATCGGCATGCTTAGCACGTCGTTTGGTGGAAATCCACGTGCGCGTTCTGCCAAAAGCACCATTTGCATGCACATCTTGTGGTTTTGCAGAAAACTTCATCCGCGTCTACCAAAAGATGCATGTGCATGCTTAAAACGCGTTTTGGCACTAATCCGTGCGCGGGTGCTAAAAAGAGCAGCATCGGCATGCTTAGCACGTCGTTTGGTAGAAATCCACGTGCGCGTTCTGCCGAAAGCACCATTTGCATGCACATCTTGTGGTTTTGCAGAAAACTTCATCCGCGTCTACCAAATGATGGATGTGCATGCTTAAAACGCGTTTTCGCACAAATCTGTGCGCGGGTGCTAAAAAGAGCAGCAACGGCATGCTTAGCACGTCGTTTGGTAGAAATCCACGTGCGCGTTCTGCCAAAAGCACCATTTGCATACAGATCTTGTGGTTTTGCAGAAAACATCATCCGCGTCTAACAAAAGATGCATGTGAATCCTTAAAACGCGTTTTTGGCACAAATCCGTGCGCGGGTGCTAAAAAGAGGAGCATCGGCATGCTTAGCACGTGGTTTGGTAGAAATCCACGTGCGCGTTCTGCCAAAAGCACCATTTGCATGCACATCTTGTGGTTTTGGAGAAAACGACATCCGCGTCTACCAAAAGATGCATGTGCATGCTTAAAATGCGTTTTCGCACAAATCCGTGCGCGGGTACTAAAAAGAGCAGCATCTGCATGCTTAGCACGTCGGTTGGTAGAAATACACGTGCGGGTTCTGCCAAAAGCACCATTTGCATGCACATCTTGTGGTTTTGCAGAAAACATCATCCGCGTCTACCAAAGATGCATGTGCATGCTTAAAACGCGTTTTCGCACAAATCCGTGCGCGGGTGCTAAAAAGAGCAGCATCGGCATGCTTAGCACGTCCTTTGGTAGAAATCCACATGCGCGTTCTGCCAAAAGCACCATTTGCATGCACATCTTGTGGTTTTGCAGAGAACTTCATCCGCGTCTACCAAAAGATGCATGTGCATTCTTAAAACGCGTTTTCGCACAAATCCGTGCGCGGGTGCTAAAAAGAGCAGCATCGGCATGCTTAGCACGTCGTTTGGTAGAAATCCACGTGCGCGTTCTGCCAAAAGCACCATTTGCATGCACATCTTGTGGTTTTGCAGAAAACTTCATCCGCGTCTACCAAAAGATGCATGTGTATGCTTAAAACGCGTTTTCGCACAAATCCGTGCGCGGGTGCTAAAAAGAGCAGCATCGGCATGCTTAGCACGTCGTTTGGTAGAAATCCACGTGCGCGTTTTGCCAAAAGCACCATTTGCATGCACATCTTGTGGTTTTGGAGAAAACGACATTCGCGTCTACCAAAAGATGTATGTGTATGCTTAAAACGCGTTTTCGCACAAATCCGTGCGCGGGTGCTAAAAAGAGCAGCATCGGCATGCTTAGCACGTCGTTTGGTAGAAATCCACGTGCGCGTTCTGCCAAAAGCACCATTTGCATGCACATCTTGTGGTTTTGCAGAAAACATCATCCGCGTCTACCAAAAGATGCATGTGCATGCTTAAAACGCGTTTTCGCACAAATCCGTGCGCGGGTGCTAAAAAGAGCAGCATCGGCATGCTTAGCACGTCGTTTGGTAGAAATCCACGTGCGCGTTCTGCCAAAAGCACCATCTGCATGCACATCTTGTGGTTTTGGAGAAAACGACATCCGCGTCTACCAAAAGATGCATGTGTATGCTTAAAACGCGTTTTCGCACAAATCCGTGCGCGGGTGCTAAAAAGAGCAGCATCGGCATGCTTAGCACGTCGTTTGGTAGAAATCCACGTGCGCGTTCTGCCAAAAGCACCATTTGCATGCACATCTTGTGGTTTTGCAGAAAACTTCATCCGCGTCTACCAAAAGATGCATGTGCATGCTTAAAACGCGTTTTCGCAGAAATCCATGCGCGGGTGCTAAGAAGAGCAGCATCGGCATGCTTAGCACGTCGTTTGGTAGAAATCCACGTGCGCGTTCTGCCAAAAGCACCATTTGCATGCACATCTTGTGGTTTTGCAGAAAACATCATCCGCGTCTACCAAAAGATGCATGTGCATGCTTAAAACGCGTTTTCGCACAAATCCGTGCGCGGGTGCTAAAAAGAGCAGCATCGGCATGCTTAGCACGTCGTTTGGTAGAAATCCATGTGCGCGTTCTGCCAAAAGCACCATTTGCATACAGATCTTGTGGTTTTGCAGAAAACATCATCCGCGTCTAACAAAAGATGCATGTGCATGCTTAAAACGCGTTTTCGCACAAATCCGTGCGCGGGTGCTAAAAAGAGCAGCATCGGCATGCTTAGCACGTCGTTTGGTAGAAATCCACGTGCGCGTTCTGCCAAAAGCACCATTTGCATGCACATCTTGTGGTTTAGGAGAAAACAACATCCGCGTCAACCAAAAGATGCTTGTGCATGCTTAAAACGCGTTTTCGCACAAATCCGTGCGCGGGTGCTAAAAAGAGCAGCATCGGCATGCTTAGCACGTCGTTTGGTAGAAATCCACGTGCGGGTTCTGCCAAAAGCACCATTTGCATGCACATCTTGTGGTTTTGGAGAAAACGACATTCGCGTCTACCAAACGATGCATGTGTATGCTTAAAACGCGTTTTCGCACAAATCCGTGCGCGGGTGCTAAAAAGAGCAGCATCGGCATGCTTAGCACGTCGTTTGGTAGAAATCCACGTGCGCGTTCTGCCAAAAGCACCATTTGCATGCACATCTTGTGGTTTTGCAGAAAACATCATCCGCGTCTACCAAGAGATGCATGTGCATGCTTAAAACGCGTTTTCGCACAAATCCGTGCGCGGGTGCTAAAAAGAGCAGCATCGGCATGCTTAGCACGTCGTTTGGTAGAAATCCACGTGCGCGTTCTGCCAAAAGCACCATTTGCATGCACATCTTGTGGTTTTGGAGAAAACGACATCCGCGTCTACCAAAAGATGCATGTGCATGCTTAAAACGCGTTTTCGCACAAATCCGTGCGCGGGTGCTAAAAAGAGCAGCATCGGCATGCTTAGCACGTCCTTTGGTAGAAATCTACATGCGCGTTCTGCCAAAAGCACCATTTGCATGCACATCTTGTGCTTTTGCAGAGAACTTCATCCGCGTCTACCAAAAGATGCATGTGCATGCTTAAAACGCGTTTTCGCACAAATCCGTGCGCGGGTGCTAAAAAGAGCAGCATCTGCATGCTTAGCACGTCGGTTGGTAGAAATACACGTGAGGGTTCTGCCAAAAGCACCATTTGCATGCACATCTTGTGGTTTTGCAGAAAACATCATCCGCGTCTACCAAAAGATGCATGTGCATGCTTAAAACGCGTTTTCGCACAAATCCGTGCGCGGGTGCTAAAAAGAGCAGCATCGGCATGCTTAGCACGTCCTTTGGTAGAAATCTACATGCGCGTTCTGCCAAAAGCACCATTTGCATGCACATCTTGTGGTTTTGCAGAGAACTTCATCCGCGTCTACCAAAAGATGCATGTGCATGCTTAAAACGCGTTTTCGCACAAATCCGTGCGCGGGTGCTAAAAAGAGCAGCATCGGCATGCTTAGCACGTCGTTTGGTAGAAATCCACGTGCGCGTTCTGCCAAAAGCACCATTTGCATGCACATCTTGTGGTTTTGCAGAAAACTTCATCCGCGTCTACCAAAAGATGCATGTGTATGCTTAAAACGCGTTTTCGCACAAATCCGTGCGCGGGTGCTAAAAAGAGCAGCATCGGCATGCTTAGCACGTCGTTTGTTAGAAATCCACGTGCGCGTTCTGCCAAAAGCACCATTTGCATGCACATCTTGTGGTTTTGCAGAAAACAGCATCCGCGTCTACCAAAAGATGCATGTGCATGCTTAAAACGCGTTTTCGTACAAATCCGTGCGCGGGTGCTAAAAAGAGCAGCATAGGCATGCTTAGCACGTTGTTTGGTAGAAATCCACGTGCGCGTTCTGCCAAAAGCACCATTTGCATGCACATCTTGTGGTTTTGCAGAAAACTTCATCCGCGTCTACCAAAAGATGCATGGGCATGCTTAAAACGCATTTTCGCACAAATCCGTGCGCGGGTGCTAAAAAGAGCAGCATCGGCATGCTTAGCACGTCGTTTGGTAGAAATCCACGTGCGCGTTCTGCCAAAAGCACCATTTGCATGCACATCTTGTGGTTTTGGAGAAAACGACATCCGCGTCTACCAAAAGATGCATGTGTATGCTTAAAACGCGTTTTCGCACAAATCCGTGCGCGGGTGCTAAAAAGAGCAGCATCGGCATGCTTAGCACGTCGTATGGTAGAAATCCACGTGCGCGTTCTGCCAAAAGCACCATTTGCATGCACATCTTGTGGTTTTGCAGAAAACTTCATCCGCGTCTACCAAAAGATGCATGTGCATGCTTAAAACGCGTTTTCGCACAAATCCGTGCGCGGGTGCTCAAAAGAGCAGCATCGGCATGTTTAGCACGTCGTTTGATAGAAATCCACGTGCGCGTTTTGCCAAAAGCACCATTTGCATGCACATCTTGTGGTTTTGGAGAAAACGACATACGCGTCTACCAAAAGATGCATGTGTATGCTTAAAACGCGTTTTCGCACAAATCCGTGCGCGGGTGCTAAAAAGAGCAGCATCGGCATGCTTAGCACGTCGTTTGGTAGAAATCCACGTGCGCGTTCTGCCAAAAGCACCATTTGCATGCACATCTTGTGGTTTTGCAGAAAACATCATCCGCGTCTACCAAAAGATGCATGTGCATGCTTAAAACGCGTTTTCGCACAAATCCGTGCGCGGGTGCTAAAAAGTGCAGCATCGGCATGCTTAGCACGTCGTTTGGTAGAAATCCACGTGCGCGTTCTGCCAAAAGCACCATTTGCATACAGATCTTGTGGTTTTGCAGAAAACATCATCCGCGTCTAACAAAAGATGCATGTGCATGCTTAAAACGCGTTTTTGGGACAAATACGTGCGCGGGTGCTAAAAAGAGGAGCATCGGCATGCTTAGCACGTCGTTTGGTAGAAATCCACGTGCGCGTTCTGCCAAAAGCACCATTTGCATGCACATCTTGTGGTTTTGGAGAAAACGACATCCGCGTCTACCACAAGATGCATGTGCATGCTTAAAACGCGTTTTCGCACAAATCCGTGCGCGGGTACTAAAAAGAGCAGCATCGGCATGCTTAGCACGCCGTTTGGTAGAAATACACGTGCGGGTTCTGCCAAAAGCACCATTTGCATGCACATCTTGTTGTTTTGCAGAAAACATCATCCGCGTCTACCAAAAGATGCATGTGCATGCTTAAAACGCGTTTTCGCACAAACCCGTGCGCGGGTGCTAAAAAGAGCAGCATCGGCATGCTTAGCACGTCGTTTGGTGGAAATCCACGTGCGCGTTCTGCCAAAAGCACCATTTGCATGCACATCTTGTGGTTTTGCAGAAAACTTCATCCGCGTCTACCAAAAGATGCATGTGCATGCTTAAAACGCGTTTTGGCACTAATCCCTGCGCGGGTGCTAAAAAGAGCAGCATCGGCATGCTTAGCACGTCGTTTGGTAGAAATCCACGTGCGCGTTCTGCCGAAAGCACCATTTGCATGCACATCTTGTGGTTTTGCAGAAAACTTCATCCGCGTCTACCAAATGATGGATGTGCATGCTTAAAACGCGTTTTCGCACAAATCTGTGCGCGGGTGCTAAAAAGAGCAGCAACGGCATGCTTAGCACGTCGTTTGGTAGAAATCCACGTGCGCGTTCTGCCAAAAGCACCATTTGCATACAGATCTTGTGGTTTTGCAGAAAACATCATCCGCGTCTAACAAAAGATGCATGTGAATCCTTAAAACGCGTTTTTGGCACAAATCCGTGCGCGGGTGCTAAAAAGAGGAGCATCGGCATGCTTAGCACGTGGTTTGGTAGAAATCCACGTGCGCGTTCTGCCAAAAGCACCATTTGCATGCACATCTTGTGGTTTTGGAGAAAACGACATCCGCGTCTACCAAAAGATGCATGTGCATGCTTAAAATGCGTTTTCGCACAAATCCGTGCGCGGGTACTAAAAAGAGCAGCATCTGCATGCTTAGCACGTCGGTTGGTAGAAATACACGTGCGGGTTCTGCCAAAAGCACCATTTGCATGCACATCTTGTGGTTTTGCAGAAAACATCATCCGCGTCTACCAAAAGATGCATGTGCATGCTTAAAACGCGTTTTCGCACAAATCCGTGCGCGGGTGCTAAAAAGAGCAGCATCGGCATGCTTAGCACGTCCTTTGGTAGAAATCCACATGCGCGTTCTGCCAAAAGCACCATTTGCATGCACATCTTGTGGTTTTGCAGAGAACTTCATCCGCGTCTACCAAAAGATGCATGTGTATGCTTAAAACGCGTTTTCGCACAAATCCGTGCGCGGGTGCTAAAAAGAGCAGCATCGGCATGCTTAGCACGTCGTTTGGTAGAAATCCACGTGCGCGTTCTGCCAAAAGCACCATTTGCATGCACATCTTGTGGTTTTGCAGAAAACATCATCCGCGTCTACCAAGAGATGCATGTGCATGCTTAAAACGCGTTTTCGCACAAATCCGTGCGCGGGTGCTAAAAAGAGCAGCATCGGCATGCTTAGCACGTCGTTTGGTAGAAATCCACGTGCGCGTTCTGCCAAAAGCACCATTTGCATGCACATCTTGTGGTTTTGGAGAAAACGACATCCGCGTCTACCAAAAGATGCATGTGCATGCTTAAAACGCGTTTTCGCACAAATCCGTGCGCGGGTGCTAAAAAGAGCAGCATCGGCATGCTTAGCACGTCCTTTGGTAGAAATCTACATGCGCGTTCTGCCAAAAGCACCATTTGCATGCACATCTTGTGGTTTTGCAGAGAACTTCATCCGCGTCTACCAAAAGATGCATGTGCATGCTTAAAACGCGTTTTCGCACAAATCCGTGCGCGGGTGCTAAAAAGAGCAGCATCTGCATGCTTAGCACGTCGGTTGGTAGAAATACACGTGAGGGTTCTGCCAAAAGCACCATTTGCATGCACATCTTGTGGTTTTGCAGAAAACATCATCCGCGTCTACCAAAAGATGCATGTGCATGCTTAAAACGCGTTTTCGCACAAATCCGTGCGCGGGTGCTAAAAAGAGCAGCATCGGCATGCTTAGCACGTCCTTTGGTAGAAATCTACATGCGCGTTCTGCCAAAAGCACCATTTGCATGCACATCTTGTGGTTTTGCAGAGAACTTCATCCGCGTCTACCAAAAGATGCATGTGCATGCTTAAAACGCGTTTTCGCACAAATCCGTGCGCGGGTGCTAAAAAGAGCAGCATCGGCATGCTTAGCACGTCGTTTGGTAGAAATCCACGTGCGCGTTCTGCCAAAAGCACCATTTGCATGCACATCTTGTGGTTTTGCAGAAAACTTCATCCGCGTCTACCAAAAGATGCATGTGTATGCTTAAAACGCGTTTTCGCACAAATCCGTGCGCGGGTGCTAAAAAGAGCAGCATCGGCATGCTTAGCACGTCGTTTGTTAGAAATCCACGTGCGCGTTCTGCCAAAAGCACCATTTGCATGCACATCTTGTGGTTTTGCAGAAAACAGCATCCGCGTCTACCAAAAGATGCATGTGCATGCTTAAAACGCGTTTTCGTACAAATCCGTGCGCGGGTGCTAAAAAGAGCAGCATAGGCATGCTTAGCACGTTGTTTGGTAGAAATCCACGTGCGCGTTCTGCCAAAAGCACCATTTGCATGCACATCTTGTGGTTTTGCAGAAAACTTCATCCGCGTCTACCAAAAGATGCATGGGCATGCTTAAAACGCATTTTCGCACAAATCCGTGCGCGGGTGCTAAAAAGAGCAGCATCGGCATGCTTAGCACGTCGTTTGGTAGAAATCCACGTGCGCGTTCTGCCAAAAGCACCATTTGCATGCACATCTTGTGGTTTTGGAGAAAACGACATCCGCGTCTACCAAAAGATGCATGTGTATGCTTAAAACGCGTTTTCGCACAAATCCGTCCGCGGGTGCTAAAAAGAGCAGCATCGGCATGCTTAGCACGTCGTATGGTAGAAATCCACGTGCGCGTTCTGCCAAAAGCACCATTTGCATGCACATCTTGTGGTTTTGCAGAAAACTTCATCCGCGTCTACCAAAAGATGCATGTGCATGCTTAAAACGCGTTTTCGCACAAATCCGTGCGCGGGTGCTCAAAAGAGCAGCATCGGCATGTTTAGCACGTCGTTTGGTAGAAATCCACGTGCGCGTTTTGCCAAAAGCACCATTTGCATGCACATCTTGTGGTTTTGGAGAAAACGACATACGCGTCTACCAAAAGATGCAAGTGTATGCTTAAAACGCGTTTTCGCAAAAATCCGTGCGCGGGTGCTAAAAAGAGCAGCATCGGCATGCTTAGCACGTCGTTTGGTAGAAATCCACGTGCGCGTTCTGCCAAAAGCACCATTTGCATGCACATCTTGTGGTTTTGCAGAAAACATCATCCGCGTCTACCAAAAGATGCATGTGCATGCTTAAAACGCGTTTTCGCACAAATCCGTGCGCGGGTGCTAAAAAGTGCAGCATCGGCATGCTTAGCACGTCGTTTGGTAGAAATCCACGTGCGCGTTCTGCCAAAAGCACCATTTGCATACAGATCTTGTGGTTTTGCAGAAAACATCATCCGCGTCTAACAAAAGATGCATGTGCATGCTTAAAACGCGTTTTTGGCACAAATACGTGCGCGGGTGCTAAAAAGAGGAGCATCGGCATGCTTAGCACGTCGTTTGGTAGAAATCCACGTGCGCGTTCTGCCAAAAGCACCATTTGCATGCACATCTTGTGGTTTTGGAGAAAACGACATCCGCGTCTACCACAAGATGCATGTGCATGCTTAAAACGCGTTTTCGCACAAATCCGTGCGCGGGTACTAAAAAGAGCAGCATCGGCATGCTTAGCACGCCGTTTGGTAGAAATACACGTGCGGGTTCTGCCAAAAGCACCATTTGCATGCACATCTTGTTGTTTTGCAGAAAACATCATCCGCGTCTACCAAAAGATGCATGTGCATGCTTAAAACGCGTTTTCGCACAAACCCGTGCGCGGGTGCTAAAAAGAGCAGCATCGGCATGCTTAGCACGTCGTTTGGTGGAAATCCACGTGCGCGTTCTGCCAAAAGCACCATTTGCATGCACATCTTGTGGTTTTGCAGAAAACTTCATCCGCGTCTACCAAAAGATGCATGTGCATGCTTAAAACGCGTTTTGGCACTAATCCCTGCGCGGGTGCTAAAAAGAGCAGCATCGGCATGCTTAGCACGTCGTTTGGTAGAAATCCACGTGCGCGTTCTGCCGAAAGCACCATTTGCATGCACATCTTGTGGTTTTGCAGAAAACTTCATCCGCGTCTACCAAATGATGGATGTGCATGCTTAAAACGCGTTTTCGCACAAATCTGTGCGCGGGTGCTAAAAAGAGCAGCAACGGCATGCTTAGCACGTCGTTTGGTAGAAATCCACGTGCGCGTTCTGCCAAAAGCGCCATTTGCATACAGATCTTGTGGTTTTGCAGAAAACATCATCCGCGTCTAACAAAAGATGCATGTGAATCCTTAAAACGCGTTTTTGGCACAAATCCGTGCGCGGGTGCTAAAAAGAGGAGCATCGGCATGCTTAGCACGTGGTTTGGTAGAAATCCACGTGCGCGTTCTGCCAAAAGCACCATTTGCATGCACATCTTGTGGTTTTGGAGAAAACGACATCCGCGTCTACCAAAAGATGCATGTGCATGCTTAAAATGCGTTTTCGCACAAATCCGTGCGCGGGTACTAAAAAGAGCAGCATCTGCATGCTTAGCACGTCGGTTGGTAGAAATACACGTGCGGGTTCTGCCAAAAGCACCATTTGCATGCACATCTTGTGGTTTTGCAGAAAACATCATCCGCGTCTACCAAAAGATGCATGTGCATGCTTAAAACGCGTTTTCGCACAAATCCGTGCGCGCGTGCTAAAAAGAGCAGCATCGGCATGCTTAGCACGTCCTTTGGTAGAAATCCACATGCGCGTTCTGCCAAAAGCACCATTTGCATGCACATCTTGTGGTTTTGCAGAGAACTTCATCCGCGTCTACCAAAAGATGCATGTGCATGCTTAAAACGCGTTTTCGCACAAATCCGTGCGCGGGTGCTAAAAAGAGCAGCATCGGCATGCTTAGCACGTCGTTTGGTAGAAATCCACGTGCGCGTTCTGCCAAAAGCACCATTTGCATGCACATCTTGTGGTTTTGCAGAAAACTTCATCCGCGTCTACCAAAAGATGCATGTGTATGCTTAAAACGCGTTTTCGCACAAATCCGTGCGCGGGTGCTAAAAAGAGCAGCATCGGCATGCTTAGCACGTCGTTTGGTAGAAATCCACGTGCGCGTTTTGCCAAAAGCACCATTTGCATGCACATCTTGTGGTTTTGGAGAAAACGACATTCGCGTCTACCAAAAGATGCATGTGTATGCTTAAAACGCGTTTTCGCACAAATCCGTGCGCGGGTGCTAAAAAGAGCAGCATCGGCATGCTTAGCACGTCGTTTGGTAGAAATCCACGTGCGCGTTCTGCCAAAAGCACCATTTGCATGCACATCTTGTGGTTTTGCAGAAAACATCATCCGCGTCTACCAAAAGATGCATGTGCATGCTTAAAACGCGTTTTCGCACAAATCCGTGCGCGGGTGCTAAAAAGAGGAGCATCGGCATGCTTAGCACGTCGTTTGGTAGAAATCCACGTGCGCGTTCTGCCAAAAGCACCATCTGCATGCACATCTTGTGGTTTTGGAGAAAACGACATCCGCGTCTACCAAAAGATGCATGTGTATGCTTAAAACGCGTTTTCGCACAAATCCGTGCGCGGGTGCTAAAAAGAGCAGCATCGGCATGCTTAGCACGTCGTTTGGTAGAAATCCACGTGCGCGTTCTGCCAAAAGCACCATTTGCATGCACATCTTGTGGTTTTGCAGAAAACTTCATCCGCGTCTACCAAAAGATGCATGTGCATGCTTAAAACGCGTTTTCGCAGAAATCCATGCGCGGGTGCTAAGAAGAGCAGCATCGGCATGCTTAGCACGTCGTTTGGTAGAAATCCACGTGCGCGTTCTGCCAAAAGCACCATTTGCATGCACATCTTGTGGTTTTGCAGAAAACATCATCCGCGTCTACCAAAAGATGCATGTGCATGCTTAAAACGCGTTTTCGCACAAATCCGTGCGCGGGTGCTAAAAAGAGCAGCATCGGCATGCTTAGCACGTCGTTTGGTAGAAATCCATGTGCGCGTTCTGCCAAAAGCATCATTTGCATACAGATCTTGTGGTTTTGCAGAAAACATCATCCGCGTCTAACAAAAGATGCATGTGCATGCTTAAAACGCGTTTTCGCACAAATCCGTGCGCGGGTGCTAAAAAGAGCAGCATCGGCATGCTTAGCACGTCGTTTGGTAGAAATCCACGTGCGCGTTCTGCCAAAAGCACCATTTGCATGCACATCTTGTGGTTTAGGAGAAAACAACATCCGCGTCAACCAAAAGATGCTTGTGCATGCTTAAAACGCGTTTTCGCACAAATCCGTGCGCGGGTGCTAAAAAGAGCAGCATCGGCATGCTTAGCACGTCGTTTGGTAGAAATCCACGTGCGGGTTCTGCCAAAAGCACCATTTGCATGCACATCTTGTGGTTTTGGAGAAAACGACATTCGCGTCTACCAAAAGATGCATGTGTATGCTTAAAACGCGTTTTCGCACAAATCCGTGCGCGGGTGCTAAAAAGAGCAGCATCGGCATGCTTAGCACGTCGTTTGGTAGAAATCCACGTGCGCGTTCTGCCAAAAGCACCATTTGCATGCACATCTTGTGGTTTTGCAGAAAACATCATCCGCGTCTACCAAGAGATGCATGTGCATGCTTAAAACGCGTTTTCGCACAAATCCGTGCGCGGGTGCTAAAAAGAGCAGCATCGGCATGCTTAGCACGTCGTTTGGTAGAAATCCACGTGCGCGTTCTGCCAAAAGCACCATTTGCATGCACATCTTGTGGTTTTGGAGAAAACGACATCCGCGTCTACCAAAAGATGCATGTGCATGCTTAAAACGCGTTTTCGCACAAATCCGTGCGCGGGTGCTAAAAAGAGCAGCATCGGCATGCTTAGCACGTCCTTTGGTAGAAATCTACATGCGCGTTCTGCCAAAAGCACCATTTGCATGCACATCTTGTGGTTTTGCAGAGAACTTCATCCGCGTCTACCAAAAGATGCATGTGCATGCTTAAAACGCGTTTTCGCACAAATCCGTGCGCGGGTGCTAAAAAGAGCAGCATCTGCATGCTTAGCACGTCGGTTGGTAGAAATACACGTGAGGGTTCTGCCAAAAGCACCATTTGCATGCACATCTTGTGGTTTTGCAGAAAACATCATCCGCGTCTACCAAAAGATGCATGTGCATGCTTAAAACGCGTTTTCGCACAAATCCGTGCGCGGGTGCTAAAAAGAGCAGCATCGGCATGCTTAGCACGTCGTTTGGTAGAAATCCACGTGCGCGTTCTGCCAAAAGCACCATTTGCATGCACATCTTGTGGTTTTGCAGAAAACTTCATCCGCGTCTACCAAAAGATGCATGTGTATGCTTAAAACGCGTTTTCGCACAAATCCGTGCGCGGGTGCTAAAAAGAGCAGCATCGGCATGCTTAGCACGTCGTTTGTTAGAAATCCACGTGCGCGTTCTGCCAAAAGCACCATTTGCATGCACATCTTGTGGTTTTGCAGAAAACAGCATCCGCGTCTACCAAAAGATGCATGTGCATGCTTAAAACGCGTTTTCGTACAAATCCGTGCGCGGGTGCTAAAAAGAGCAGCATAGGCATGCTTAGCACGTTGTTTGGTAGAAATCCACGTGCGCGTTCTGCCAAAAGCACCATTTGCATGCACATCTTGTGGTTTTGCAGAAAACTTCATCCGCGTCTACCAAAAGATGCATGGGCATGCTTAAAACGCATTTTCGCACAAATCCGTGCGCGGGTGCTAAAAAGAGCAGCATCGGCATGCTTAGCACGTCGTTTGGTAGAAATCCACGTGCGCGTTCTGCCAAAAGCACCATTTGCATGCACATCTTGTGGTTTTGGAGAAAACATCATCCGCGTCTACCAAAAGATGCATGTGCATGCTTAAAACGCGTTTTCGCACAAATCCGTGCGCGGGTGCTAAAAAGAGCAGCATCGGCATGCTTAGCACGTCGTTTGGTAGAAATCCACGTGCGCGTTCTGCCAAAAGCACCATTTGCATGCACATCTTGTGGTTTTGGAGAAAACGACATCCGCGTCTACCAAAAGATGCATGTGTATGCTTAAAACGCGTTTTCGCACAAATCCGTGCGCGGGTGCTAAAAAGAGCAGCATCGGCATGCTTAGCACGTCGTTTGGTAGAAATCCACGTGCGCGTTCTGCGAAAAGCACCATTTGCATGCACATCTTGTGGTTTTGCAGAAAACTTCATCCGCGTCTACCAAAAGATGCATGTGCATGCTTAAAACGCGTTTTCGCACAAACCCGTGCGCGGGTGCTAAAAAGAGCAGCATCGGCATGCTTAGCACGTCGTTTGGTAGAAATCCACGTGCGCGTTCTGCCAAAAGCACCATTTGCATGCACATCTTGTGGTTTTGCAGAAAACATCATCCGCGTCTACCAAAAGATGCATGTGCATGCTTAAAACGCGTTTTCGCACAAATCCGTGCGCGGGTGCTAAAAAGAGCAGCATCGGCATGCTTAGCACGTCGTTTGGTAGAAATCCATGTGCGCGTTCTGCCAAAAGCACCATTTGCATACAGATCTTGTGGTTTTGCAGAAAACATCATCCGCGTCTAACAAAAGATGCATGTGCATGCTTAAAACGCGTTTTTGGCACAAATCCGTGCGCGGGTGCTAAAAAGAGGAGCATCGGCATGCTTAGCACGTCGTTTGGTAGAAATCCACGTGCGCGTTCTGCCAAAAGCACCATTTGCATGCACATCTTGTGGTTTTGGGGAAAACGACATCCGCGTCTACCAAAAGATCCATGTGCATGCTTAAAACGCGTTTTCGCACAAATCCGTGCGCGGGTGCTAAAAAGAGCAGCATCGGCATGCTTAGCACGTCGTTTGGTAGAAATCCACGTGCGCGCTCTGCCAAAAGCACCATTTGCATGCACATCTTGTGGTTTTGCAGAAAACATCATCCGCGTCTACCAAAAGATGCATGTGCATGCTTAAAACGCGTTTTCGCACAAATCCGTGCGCGGGTGCTAAAAAGAGCAGCATCGGCATGCTTAGCACGTCGTTTGGTAGAAATCCACGTGCGCGTTCTGCCAAAAGCACCATTTGCATGCACATCTTGTGGTTTTGCAGAAAACTTCATCCGCGTCTACCAAAAGATGCATGTGCATGCTTAAAACGCGTTTTCGCAGAAATCCATGCGCGGGTTCTAAGAAGAGCAGCATCGGCATGCTTAGCACGTCGTTTGGTAGAAATCCACGTGCGCGTTCTGCCAAAAGCACCATTTGCATGCACATCTTGTGGTTTTGCAGAAAACATCATCCGCGTCTACCAAAAGATGCATGTGCATGCTTAAAACGCGTTTTCGCACAAATCCGTGCGCGGGTGCTAAAAAGAGCAGCATCGGCATGCTTAGCACGTCGTTTGGTAGAAATCCATGTGCGCGTTCTGCCAAAAGCACCATTTGCATACAGATCTTGTGGTTTTGCAGAAAACATCATCCGCGTCTAACAAAAGATGCATGTGCATGCTTAAAACGCGTTTTTGGCACAAATCAGTGCGCGGGTGCTAAAAAGAGGAGCATCGGCATGCTTAGCACGTCGTTTGGTAGAAATCCACGTGCGCGTTCTGCCAAAAGCACCATTTGCATGCACATCTTGTGGTTTTGGGGAAAACGACATCCGCGTCTACCAAAAGATGCATGTGCATGCTTAAAACGCGTTTTCGCACAAATCCGTGCGCGGGTGCTAAAAAGAGCAGCATCGGCATGCTTAGCACGTCGTTTGGTAGAAATCCACGTGCGCGCTCTGCCAAAAGCACCATTTGCATGCACATCTTGTGCTTTTGCAGAAAACATCATCCGCGTCTACCAAAAGATGCATGTGCATGCTTAAAACGCGTTTTCGCACAAATCCGTGCGCGGGTGCTAAAAAGAGCTGCATCGGCATGCTTAGCACGTCGTTTGGTAGAAATCCACGTGCGGGTTCTGCCAAAAGCACCATTTGCATGCACATCTTGTGGTTTTGCAGAAAACATCATCCGCGTCTACCAAAAGATGCATGTGCATGCTTAAAACGCGTTTTCGCACAAATCCGTGCGCGGGTGCTAAAAAGAGCAGCATCGGCATGCTTAGCACGTCGTTTGGTAGAAATCCACGTGCGCGTTCTGCCAAAAGCACCCTTTGCATACAGATCTTGTGGTTTTGCAGAAAACATCATCCGCGTCTAACAAAAGATGCATGTGCATGCTTAAAACGCGTTTTTGGCACAAATCCGTGCGCGGGTGCTAAAAAGAGGAGCATCGGCATGCTTAGCACGTCGTTTGGTAGAAATCCACGTGCGCGTTCTGCCAAAAGCACCATTTGCATGCACATCTTGTGGTTTTGGAGAAAACGACATCCGCGTCTACCAAAAGATGCATGTGCATGCTTAAAACGCGTTTTCGCACAAATCCGTGCGCGGTTACTAAAAAGAGCAGCATCGGCATGCTTAGCACGTCGTTTGGTAGAAATACACGTGCGGGTTCTGCCAAAAGCACCATTTGCATGCACATCTTGTGGTTTTGCAGAAAACATCATCCGCGTCTACCAAAAGATGCATGGGCATGCTTAAAACGCGTTTTCGAACAAATCCGTGCGCGGGTGCTAAAAAGAGCAGCATCGGCATGCTTAGCACGTCGTTTGGTAGAAATACACGTGCGGGTTCTGCCAAAAGCACCATTTGCATGCACATCTTGCGGTTTTGCAGAAAACTTCATCCGCGTCTAACAAAAGATGCATGTGCATGCTTAAAACGCGTTTTTGGCACAAATCCGTGGGCGGGTGCTAAAAAGAGCAGCATCGGCATACTTAGCACGTCGTTTGGTAGAAATCCATGTGCGCGTTCTGCCAAAAGCACCATTTGCATACAGATCTTGTGGTTTTGCAGAAAACTTCATCCGCGTCTACCAAAAGATGCATGTGCATGCTTAAAACGCGTTTTCGCACAAATCCGTGCGCGGGTGCTAAAAAGAGGAGCATCGGCATGCTTAGCACGTCGTTTGGTAGAAATCCACGTGCGCGTTCTGCCAAAAGCACCATTTGCATGCACATCTTGTGGTTTTGGAGAAAACGACATCCGCGTCTACCAAAAGATGCATGTGCATGCTTAAAACGCGTTTTCGCACAAATCCGTGCGCGGGTACTAAAAAGAGCAGCATCGGCATGCTTAGCACGTCGTTTGGTAGAAATACACGTGCGGGTTCTGCCAAAAGCACCATTTGCATGCACATCTTGTCGTTTTGCAGAAAACATCATCCGCGTCTACCAAAAGATGCATGGGCATGCTTAAAACGCGTTTTCGCACAAATCCATGCGCGGGTGCTAAAAAGAGCAGCATCGGCATGCTTAGCACGTCGTTTGGTAGAAATACACGTGCGGGTTCTGCCAAAAGCACCATTTGCATGCAGATCTTGTGGTTTTGCAGAAAACATCATCCGCGTCTAACAAAAGATGCATGTGCATGCTTAAAACGCGTTTTTGGCACAAATCCGTGCGCGGGTGCTAAAAAGAGGAGCATCGGCATGCTTAGCACGTCGTTTGGTAGAAATCCATGTGCGCGTTCTGCCAAAAGCACCATTTGCATGCAGATCTTGTGGTTTTGCAGAAAACATCATCCGCGTCTACCAAAAGATGCATGTGCATGCTTAAAACGCGTTTTCGCACAAATCCGTGCGCGGGTGCTAAAAAGAGCAGCATCGGCATGCTTAGCACGTCGTTTGGTAGAAATCCATGTGCGCGTTCTGCCAAAAGCACCATTTGCATACAGATCTTGTGGTTTTGCAGAAAACATCATCCGCGTCTAACAAAAGATGCATGTGCATGCTTAAAACGCGTTTTTGGCAAAAATCCGTGCGCGGGTGCTAAAAAGAGGAGCATCGGCATGCTTAGCACGTCGTTTGGTAGAAATCCACGTGCGCGTTCTGCCAAAAGCACCATTTGCATGCACATCTTGTGGTTTTGGAGAAAACAACATCCGCGTCTACCAAAAGATGCATGTGCATGCTTAAAACGCGTTTTCGCACAAATCCGTGCGCGGTTACTAAAAAGAGCAGCATCGGCATGCTTAGCACGTCGTTTGGTAGAAATACACGTGCGGGTTCTGCCAAAAGCACCATTTGCATACAGATCTTGTGGTTTTGCAGAAAACATCATCCGCGTCTAACAAAAGATGCATGTGCATGCTTAAAACGCGTTTTTGGCAAAAATCCGTGCGCGGGTGCTAAAAAGAGGAGCATCGGCATGCTTAGCACGTCGTTTGGTAGAAATCCACGTGCGCGTTCTGCCAAAAGCACCATTTGCATGCACATCTTGTGGTTTTGGAGAAAACAACATCCGCGTCTACCAAAAGATGCATGTGCATGCTTAAAACGCGTTTTCGCACAAATCCGTGCGCGGGTGCTAAAAAGAGCAGCATCGGCATGCTTAGCACGTCGTTTGGTAGAAATACACGTGCGGGTTCTGCCAAAAGCACCATTTGCATGCACATCTTGCGGTTTTGCAGAAAACTTCATCCGCGTCTAACAAAAGATGCATGTGCATGCTTAAAACGCGTTTTTGGCACAAATCCGTGGGCGGGTGCTAAAAAGAGCAGCATCGGCATACTTAGCACGTCGTTTGGTAGAAATCCATGTGCGCGTTCTGCCAAAAGCACCATTTGCATACAGATCTTGTGGTTTTGCAGAAAACTTCATCCGCGTCTACCAAAAGATGCATGTGCATGCTTAAAACGCGTTTTCGCACAAATCCGTGCGCGGGTGCTAAAAAGAGGAGCATCGGCATGCTTAGCGCGTCGTTTGGTAGAAATCCACGTGCGCGTTCTGCCAAAAGCACCATTTGCATGCACATCTTGTGGTTTTGGAGAAAACGACATCCGCGTCTACCAAAAGATGCATGTGCATGCTTAAAACGCGTTTTCGCACAAATCCGTGCGCGGGTACTAAAAAGAGCAGCATCGGCATGCTTAGCACGTCGTTTGGTAGAAATACACGTGCGGGTTCTGCCAAAAGCACCATTTGCATGCACATCTTGTGGTTTTGCAGAAAACATCATCCGCGTCTACCAAAAGATGCATGGGCATGCTTAAAACGCGTTTTCGCACAAATCCATGCGCGGGTGCTAAAAAGAGCAGCATCGGCATGCTTAGCACGTCGTTTGGTAGAAATACACGTGCGGGTTCTGCCAAAAGCACCATTTGCATGCACATCTTGCGGTTTTGCAGAAAACTTCATCCGCGTCTAACAAAAGATGCATGTGCATGCTTAAAACGCGTTTTTGGCACAAATCCGTGGGCGGGTGCTAAAAAGAGCAGCATCGGCATACTTAGCACGTCGTTTGGTAGAAATCCATGTGCGCGTTCTGTAAAAAGCACCATTTGCATACAGATCTTGTGGTTTTGCAGAAAACTTCATCCGCGTCTACCAAAAGATGCATGTGCATGCTTAAAACGCGTTTTCGCACAAATCCGTGCGCGGGTGCTCAAAAGAGCAGCATCGGCATGCTTAGCACGTCGTTTGGTAGAAATCCACGTGCGCGTTTTGCCAAAAGCACCATTTGCATGCACATCTTGTGGTTTTGGAGAAAACGACATTCGCGTCTACCAAAAGATGCATGTGTATGCTTAAAACGCGTTTTCGCACAAATCCGTGCGCGGGTGCTAAAAAGAGCAGCATCGGCATGCTTAGCACGTCGTTTGGTAGAAATCCACGTGCGCGTTCTGCCAAAAGCACCATTTGCATGCACATCTTGTGGTTTTGCAGAAAACATCATCCGCGTCTACCAAAAGATGCATGTGCATGCTTAAAACGCGTTTTCGCACAAATCCGTGCGCGGGTGCTAAAAAGAGCAGCATCGGCATGCTTAGCACGTCGTTTGGTAGAAATCCACGTGCGTGTTCTGCCAAAAGCACCATTTGCATGCACATCTTGTGGTTTTGCAGAAAACAGCATCCGCGTCTACCAAAAGATGCATGTGCATGCTTAAAACGCGTTTTCGTACAAATCCGTGCGCGGGTGCTAAAAAGAGAAGCATCGGCATGCTTAGCACGTCGTTTGGTAGAAATCCACGTGCGCGTTCTGCCAAAAGCACCATTTGCATGCACATCTTGTGGTTTTGCAGAAAACTTCATCCGCGTCTACCAAAAGATGCATGTGCACGCTTAAAACGCGTTTTCGCACAAACTCGTGGGCGGGTGCTAAAAAGAGCAGCATCGGCATGCTTAGCACGTCGTTTGGTAGAAATCCACGTGCGCGTTCTGCCAAAAGCACTATTTGCATGCACATCTTGTGGTTTTGCAGAAAACTTCATCCGCGTCTACCAAAAGATGCATGTGCATGCTTAAAACGCGTTTTCGCACAAATCCGTGCGCGGGTGCTAAAAAGAGCAGCATCGGCATGCTTAGCACGTCGTTTGGTAGAAATCCATGTGCGCGTTCTGCCAAAAGCACCATTTGCATGCAGATCTTGTGGTTTTGCAGAAAACATCATCCGCGTCTAACAAAAGATGCATGTGTATGCTTAAAACGCGTTTTTGGCACAAATCCATGCGCGGGTGCTAAAAAGAGGAGCATCGGCATGCTTAGCACGTCGTTTGGTAGAAATCCACGTGCGCGTTCTGCCAAAAGCACCATTTGCATGCACATCTTGTGGTTTTGGGGAAAACGACATCCGCGTCTACCAAAAGATGCATGTGCATGCTTAAAACGCGTTTTCCCACAAATCCGTGCGCGGGTGCTAAAAAGAGCAGCATCGGCATGCTTAGCACGTCGTTTGGAAGAAATCCATGTGCGCGTTCTGCCAAAAGCACCATTTGCATGCAGATCTTGTGGTTTTGCAGAAAACATCATCCGCGTCTAACAAAAGATGCATGTGCATGCTTAAAACGCGTTTTTGGCACAAATCCGTGCGCGGGTGCTAAAAAGAGGAGCATCGGCATGCTTAGCACGTCGTTTGGTAGAAATCCATGTGCGCGTTCTGCCAAAAGCACCATTTGCATGCAGATCTTGTGGTTTTGCAGAAAACATCATCCGCGTCTACCAAAAGATGCATGTGCATGCTTAAAACGCGTTTTCGCACAAATCCGTGCGCGGGTGCTAAAAAGAGCAGCATCGGCATGCTTAGCACGTCGTTTGGTAGAAATCCATGTGCGCGTTCTGCCAAAAGCACCATTTGCATACAGATCTTGTGGTTTTGCAGAAAACATCATCCGCGTCTAACAAAAGATGCATGTGCATGCTTAAAACGCGTTTTTGGCACAAATCCGTGCGCGGGTGCTAAAAAGAGGAGCATCGGCATGCTTAGCACGTCGTTTGGTAGAAATCCACGTGCGCGTTCTGCCAAAAGCACCATTTGCATGCACATCTTGTGGTTTTGGGGGAAAACGACATCCGCGTCTACCAAAAGATGCATGTGCATGCTTAAAACGCGTTTTCGCACAAATCCGTGCGCGGGTGCTAAAAAGAGCAGCATCGGCATGCTTAGCACGTCGTTTGGTAGAAATCCACGTGCGCGCTCTGCCAAAAGCACCATTTGCATGCACATCTTGTGGTTTTGCAGAAAACATCATCCGCGTCTACCAAAAGATGCATGTGCATGCTTAAAACGCGTTTTCGCACAAATCCGTGCGCGGGTGCTAAAAAGAGCAGCATCGGCATGCTTAGCACGTCGTTTGGTAGAAATCCACGTGCGCGTTCTGCCAAAAGCACCATTTGCATGCACATCTTGTGGTTTAGGAGAAAACAACATCCGCGTCAACCAAAGATGCTTGTTCATGCTTAAAACGCGTTTTCGCACAAATCCGTGCGTGGGTGCTAAAAAGAGCAGCATCGGCATGCTTAGCACGTGGTTTGGTAGAAATCCACGTGCGCGTTCTGCCAAAAGCACCATTTGCATGCACATCTTGTGGTTTTGCAGAAAACATCATCCGCGTCTACCAAAAGATGCATGTGCATGCTTAAAAACGCGTTTTCGCACAAATCCATGCGCGGGTGCTAAAAAGAGCAGCATTGGCATGCTTAGCACGTCGTTTGGTAGAAATCCAGGTGCGCGTTCTGCCAAAAGCACCATTTGCATACAGATCTTGTGGTTTTGCAGAAAACATCATCCGCGTCTAACAAAAGATGCATGTGCATGCTTAAAACACGTTTTCGCACAAATCCGTGCGCGGGTACTAAAAAGAGCAGCATCGGCATGCTTAGCACGTCGTTTGGTAGAAATACACGTGCGGGTTCTGCCAAAAGCACCATTTGCATGCACATCTTGTGGTTTTGCAGAAAACATCATCCGCGTCTACAAAAGATGCATGGGCATGCTTAAAACGCGTTTTCGCACAAATCCGTGCGCGGGTGCTAAAAAGAGCAGCATCGGCATGCTTAGCACGTCGTTTGGTAGAAATCCACGTGCGCGTTCTGCCAAAAGCACCATTTGCATGCACATCTTGTGGTTTAGGAGAAAACAACATCCGCGTCAACCAAAAGATGCTTGTTCATGCTTAAAACGCGTTTTCGCACAAATCCGTGCGCGGGTGCTAAAAAGAGCAGCATCGGCATGCTTAGCACGTGGTTTGGTAGAAATCCACGTGCGCGTTTCTGCCAAAAGCACCATTTGCATGCACATCTTGTGGTTTTGCAGAAAACATCATCCGCGTCTACCAAAAGATGCATGTGCATGCTTAAAACGCGTTTTCGCACAAATCCGTGCGCGGGTGCTAAAAAGAGCAGCATTGGCATGCTTAGCACGTCGTTTGGTAGATATCCAGGTGCGCGTTCTGCCAAAAGCACCATTTGCATACAGATCTTGTGGTTTTGCAGAAAACATCATCCGCGTCTAACAAAAGATGCATGTGCATGCTTAAAACGCGTTTTCGCACAAATCCGTGCGCGGGTACTAAAAAGAGCAGCATCGGCATGCTTAGCACGTCGTTTGTAGAAATACACGTGCGGGTTCTGCCAAAAGCACCATTTGCATGCACATCATGTGGTTTTGCGGAAAACATCATCCGCGTCTACCAAAAGATGCATGGGCATGCTTAAAACGCGTTTTCGCACAAATCCGTGCGCGGGTGCTAAAAGAGCAGCATCGGCATGCTTAGCACGTCGTTTGGTAGAAATACAGGTGCGGGTTCTGCCAAAAGCACCATTTGCATGCACATCTTGCGGTTTTGCAGAAAACTTCATCCGCGTCTAACAAAAGATGCATGTGCATGCTTAAAACGCGTTTTCGCACAAATCCGTGCGCGGGTGCTAAAAAGAGCAGCATCGGCATGCTTAGCACGTCGTTTGGTAGAAATCCACGTGCGCGTTGTGCCAAAAGCACCATTTGCATGCACATCTTGTGGTTTAGGAGAAAACAACATCCGCGTCAACCAAAAGATGCTTGTTCATGCTTAAACGCGTTTTCGCACAAATCCGTGCGCGGGTGCTAAAAAGAGCAGCATCGGCATGCTTAGCACGTGGTTTGGTAGAAATCCCACGTGCGCGTTCTGCCAAAAGCACCATTTGCATGCACATCTTGTGGTTTTGCAGAAAACATCATCCGCGTCTACCAAAAGAAGCATGTGCATGCTTAAAACGCGTTTTCGCACAAATCCGTGCGCGGGTGCTAAAAAGAGCAGCATTGCCATGCTTAGCACGTCGTTTGGTAGAAATCCAGGTGCGCGTTCTGCCAAAAGCACCATTTGCATACAGATCTTGTGGTTTTGCAGAAAACATCATCCGCGTCTAACAAAAGATGCATGTGCATGCTTAAAACGCGTTTTCGCACAAATCCGTGCGCGGGTACTAAAAAGAGCAGCATCGGCATGCTTAGCACGTCGTTTGGTAGAAATACACGTGCGGGTTCTGCCAAAAGCACCATTTGCATGCACATCTTGTGGTTTTGCAGAAAACATCATCCGCGTCTACCAAAAGATGCATGGGCATGCTTAAAACGCGTTTTCGCACAAATCCGTGCGCGGGTGCTAAAAAGAGCAGCATCGGCATGCTTAGCACGTCGTTTGGTAGAAATACAGGTGCGGGTTCTGCCAAAAGCACCATTTGCATGCACATCTTGCGGTTTTGCAGAAAACTTCATCCGCGTCTAACAAAAGATGCATATGCATGCTTAAAACGCGTTTTTGGCACAAATCCTTGCGCGGGCGCTAAAAAGAGCAGCATCGCATACTTAGCACGTCGTTTGGTAGAAATCCATGTGCGCGTTCTGCCAAAAGCACCATTTGCATACAGATCTTGTGGTTTTGCAGAAAACATCATCCGCGTCTAACAAAAGATGCATGTGCATGCTTAAAAACGCGTTTTTTGGCACAAATCCGTGCGCGGGTGCTAAAAGAGGAGCATCGGCATGCTTAGCACGTCGTTTGGTAGAAATCCACGTGCGCGTTCTGCCAAAAGCACCATTTGCATGCACATCTTGTGGTTTTGGAGAAAACGACATCCGCGTCTACCAAAAGATGCATGTGCATGCTTAAAACGCGTTTTCGCACAAATCCGTGCGCGGGTGCTAAAAAGAGCAGCATCGGCATGCTTAGCACGTCGTTTGGTAGAAATCCATGTGCGCGTTCTGCCAAAAGCACCATTTGCATACAGATCTTGTGGTTTTGCAGAAAACATCATCCGCGTCTAACAAAAGATGCATGTGCATGCTTAAAACGCGTTTTCGCACAAATCCGTGCGCAGGTGCTAAAAAGAGCAGCATCGGCATGCTTAGCACGTCGTTTGGTAGAAATCCACGTGCGCGTTGTGCCAAAAGCACCATTTGCATGCACATCTTGTGGTTTAGGAGAAAACAACATCCGCGTCAACCAAAAGATGCTTGTGCATGCTTAAAACGCGTTTTCGCACAAATCCGTGCGCGGGTGCTAAAAAGAGCAGCATCGGCATGCTTAGCACGTCGTTTGGTAGAAATCCACGTGCGCGCTCTGCCAAAAGCACCATTTGCATGCACATCTTGTGGTTTTGCAGAAAACGTCATCCGCGTCTACCAAAAGATGCATGTGCATGCTTAAAACGCGTTTTCGCACAAATCCGTGCGCGGGTGCTAAAAAGAGCAGCATCGGCATGCTTAGCACGTCGTTTGGTAGAAATCCACGTGCGCGTTGTGCCAAAAGCACCATTTGCATGCACATCTTGTGGTTTAGGAGAAAACAACATCCGCGTCAACCAAAAGATGCTTGTGCATGCTTAAAACGCGTTTTCGCACAAATCCGTGCGCGGTGCTAAAAAGAGCAGCATCGGCATGCTTAGCACGTCGTTTGGTAGAAATCCACGTGCGCGTTCTGCCAAAAGCACCATTTGCATACAGATCTTGTGGTTTTGCAGAAAACATCATCCGCGTCTAACAAAAGATGCATGTGCATGCTTAAAACGCGTTTTTGGCACAAATCCGTGCGCGGGTGCTAAAAAGAGGAGCATCGGCATGCTTAGCACGTCGTTTGGTAGAAATCCACGTGCGCGTTCTGCCAAAAGCACCATTTGCATGCACATCTTGTGGTTTTGCAGAAAACTTCATCCGCGTCTCCCAAAAGATGCATGTGCATGCTTAAAACGCGTTTTTGGCACAAATCCGTGCACGGGTGCTAAAAAGAGCAGCATCGGCATGCTTAGCACGTCGTTTGGTAGAAATCCACGTGCGCGTTCTGCCAAAAGCACCATTTTATGCACGTATTGTGGTTTTGCAGAAAACTTCATCCGCGTCTACCAAAAGATGCATGTGCATGCTTAAAACGCGTTTTCGCACAAGTCCGTGCGCGGGTGCTAAAAAGAGCAGCATCGGCATGCTTAGCACGTCGTTTGGTAGAAATCCACGTGCGCGTTCTGCCAAAAGCACCATTTGCATGCACATCTTGTGGTTTTGCAGAAAACTTCATCCGCGTCTACCAAAAGATGCATGTGCATGCTTAAAACGCGTTTTCGCACAAATCCGTGCGCGGGTGCTAAGAAGAGCAGCATCGGCATGCTTAGCACGTCGTTTGGTAGAAATCCACGTGCGCGTTCTGCCAAAAGCACCATTTGCAAGCACATCTTGTGGTTTTGCAGAAAACATCATCCGCGTCTACCAAAAGATGCATGTGCATGCTTAAAACGCGTTTTCGCACAAATCCGTGCGCGGGTGCTAAAAAGAGCAGCATCGGCATGCTTAGCACGTCGTTTGGTAGAAATCCACGTGCGCGTTCTGCCAAAAGCACCATTTGCATGCACATCTTGTGGTTTTGGAGAAAACAACATCCGCGTCAACCAAAAGATGCTTGTGCATGCTTAAAACGCGTTTCGCACAAATCCGTGCGCGGGTGCTAAAAAGAACAGCATCGGCATGCTTAGCATGTCGGTTGGTAGAAATCCACTAGCGCGTTCTGCCAAAAGCACCATTTCCATGCACATCTTGTGGTTTTGGAGAAAACAACATCCGCGTGAACCAAAAGATGCTTGTGCATGCTTAAAACGCGTTTTCGCGCAAATCCGTGCGCGGCTGCTAAAAAGAGCAGCATCGGCATGCTTAGCACGTCGTTTGGTAGAAATCCACGTGCGCGTTCTGCCAAAAGCACCATTTGCATGCACATCTTGTGGTTTTGCAGAAAACATCATCCGCGTCTACCAAAAGATGCATGTGCATGCTTAAAACGCGTTTTCGCACAAATCTGTGCGCGGGTGCTAAAAAGAGCAGCATCGGCATCTTAGCACGTCGTTTGGTAGAAATCCACGTGCGCGTTCTGCCAAAAGCACCATTTGCATGCACATCTTGTGGTTTAGGAGAAAACAACATCCGCGTCAACCAAAAGATGCTTGTGCATGTTCAAAACGCGTTTTCGCACAAATCCGTGCGCGGGTGCTAAAAAGAGCAGCATCGGCATGCTTAGCACGTCGTTTGGTAGAAATCCACGTGCGCGTTCTGCCAAAAGCACCATTTGCATGCACATCTTGTGGTTTTTGCAGAAAACATCATCCGCGTCTACCAAAAGATGCATGTGCATGCTTAAAAACGCGTTTTCGCACAAATCCGTGCGCGGGTGCTAAAAAGAGCAGCATCGGCATGCTTAGCACGTCGTTTGGTAGAAATCCACGTGCGCGTTCTGCCAAAAGCACCATTTGCATACAGATCTTGTGGTTTTGCAGAAAACATCATCCGCGTCTAACAAAAGATGCATGTGCATGCTTAAAACGCGTTTTTTGGCACAAATCCGTGCGCGGGTGCTAAAAAGAGGAGCATCGGCATGCTTAGCACGTCGTGTGGTAGAAATCCACGTGCGCGTTCTGCCAAAAGCACCATTTGCATGCACATCTTGTGGTTATGGAGAAAACGACATCCGCGTCTACCAAAAGATGCATGTGCATGCTTAAAACGCGTTTTCGCACAAATCCGTGCGCGGGTACTAAAAAGAGCAGCATCGGCACGCTTAGCACGTCGTTTGGTAGAAATACACGTGCGGGTTCTGCCAAAAGCACCATTTGCATGCACATCTTGTGGTTTTGCAGAAACATCATCCGCGTCTACCAAAAGATGCATGTGCATGCTTAAAACGCGTTTTCGCACAAATCCGTGCTCGGGTGCTAAAAAGAGCAGCATCGGCATGCTTAGCACGATCTGTCTCGCGTGT